>NC_056744.1:643493457-643730957 GCF_019279795.1 Protopterus annectens | reverse complement strand
GTTGGTTGGTTGGAAGCATTGCCAGGAGTGTTCCCAGCAGTAGTGGTAAATGAGGTATCAGTGTTTGTTAGCTGGTTGGACAGAGTTTGGATTGAGTTTATGAAATGAAAGTTAAGCTGGGAGGCTATACCTTTGTTGTTAGTATATGGGGAGGTGGGGGTAGCAATTGTTCCAGGTTTTAGTAGGGAGTTGATTTTTGTGGATTTTTTGAGTATTTGTTTTGGAGACCTAGGAAGTAGTTTTGTTTGTCTAGTTTGGTTTGTTTTTTGGCCAAGTTCCTAAGTTGTTTATACTTTTGCTTGGTATGATCAGAGTTGTCTTGTTTCCATTGCTTCCAGGCCTTGTCTCTGGTTTTTAGAAGGGTTTTTGTATCCCAACTTAACCATGGAGCATAGTTTGCTATGTTTTTCTCTTTCTTACTGGTGCAATGGAACTTAGAATTGAGAGAAATATATTATTGAAGTAATCTACTGCCTGGCCTAGGTGTAGGGTTTTTAGAGGGAGCCAGTTACATAGGTGGAGAATTTTGTTTAGATTGTCTGGGAATAAGTTACGATCATCCCTGATGTATCTATAGGTTATGGGTTTAGGGGTGTTGGTTCGTTTCCTAAGGTGGAAAGTGGGGAGATGGTCACGGAGTACATCTGGTAAGGATCCAGCCTGATAGTGATGTTTGGGGCTATTTACTAGTGTCCAATCAATAATGGTTTGTTTATAGGTTTTCTTGTCTATTCTGGTGAGATCATAAGTTAGTTGTGTGAAATTGTAGAGGTTAATACTGTTAGTAGGGTTGTTGGAGCTGTAGGTTTGCCAGTCGGTATTGAGGTCACCTAATAAAATTCCATCCAGTAACTAAAACACAGAAGTCTTGAAACAACTACCAAACAGGAATCTTCATAAACCAGCGTCTTTATTGGAAAAACTGGCAACAAGAATCGTAACTTAGCACTTTCACCTTTGCAATAAGGGCATCATCAGAGTTATACTTCATTTTAAAAAATCACATGTTTAAATAGCAAAAAGCTAATGAACACACCCCCACATCAACCAATAGTAACTCAAAGTTACCACCACGCTCAGTTAATAGTTGAAAATCTTCACACACTGTTTAAAACACTTGTCGTAATGCTCTATAAAATTATATAATGTACATTAATGTTTATGATTTAAAAATACTGTAGTTTTGATGTAATTAATATGTCACAATTAAAACAGAGAACAACTTCAAAGTATAAAATTTTTAGATATAAACAGTTTCCACTAATAATAAGGCACAATACTTCTTACAAAAAATTTTTATATATAAGGTAAATTGAAATAGAATGAATCTAATGAAAATACCATATACCAAAAAGAATTCTTGTAATGCTAATTATTAATGTTGTTAATATTATAGAAACAATTGTATAAACAATTGTTTAAACATTAATCAAATCATCTGTGCTTTGTATTTCAAAATACTTGCTAGTGAAATATATTCATTAATACCCGGTGGCTTAGACGCATTTAACCTAAGCTGCCATAAGCATTCCTTAACTTCTAGTAAGGTTTCAGCATCACCACCGTTCTCTCTATATGGTACCCTATCTATTATGAAAAACAAAAATCTTTTTAAATTTTTGCAATTAGTACTATGTACATAAAGTGCATTTGTAGTTTTTCTGCTCCTAATATCTCTGTTGTGCTCTAGAATTCTGCACCTCAATTTCCTAATGGTTTTACCCACGTAAAATGATGTACAACTCAAACACGTAGCGAGATATATAACCATTTTTGTATTACAATTAACAAACCCTGGACTCCTTATAGTTTTATTGTAATTGTATACTGTGACATATGGTCCGTTATTTATATATTTGCACGTGCTACAAAACCCACATTTACTCATCTTAGAATGTTTGTACATATTGTGGTAATCAGTACTTTCCATGATTTCCTTAAGGTTTTTGCCCCTACTGAATGTAAAAGTAGGTAGGGCACCTACAACCTTAGTAACTTCATTAGAAAGTACCCCTAACCACACATCTTGAATGATATTTATTATATGCGAACTGTCTGCATTATAAGGTAAAATCATGGAATGTTTGGTCATTCTCAATCGAGTATTATCATTGTTAGTATTGGGCAGACCTACTCTTAAAATTGGTTTATATATAGTGTGTCTCTTTAATGCCACCTCTTCTTTGATTGTGATCATTATATCGTACGGATAACCTCTTTCCTGTAACATGTCTATTAGGTTGATGATTTCTTTCTCATAAATGATATCATCACTAATGAGCCTAGACAGTCTCACCATTTGCCCCTTTATGATGTTTTTCTTCTGAAAAAAAGGATGGCAACTTTGAAAATGAAGGAAAGAGTTAGAAAAAGTCTTCTTACGATAAATACTTGAAATCAAAGTCTTATTCAGTCTGTCCTTAATTAGCATTATGTCCAAATATTCACATTTGTCATGGTGTATTTTGTAAGTAAACCTTAAGAAAGAGGTGCTATTATTAAGAGTTTCAACAAATTCAATAATGTCATTTTCATTGCCCTTCCAAAATATTAAAATATCATCTAAAAAACGTACATATAGCACAATATTCTGCTTAAACATAGGAGAAGAAATAACATAATCACTCTCCCAGTCAACTAGAACCATGTTGGCATAAAGTGGGGCGCATTTTGCCCCCATTGCTACATCAGTGATCTGCTTGAAGTAGTCTCCATCAAACATGATAAAATTGTTGTTGAGAACCATATCAAGCAGGTCAACCAACAAGTTCTGTTTTACTACATGCTGTGTAGTCAGTTTATTCAAACTATTCCCAAACATCTCAATTCCTAAATCATTGGGGATAACTGAGAACAAGTTGATGACATCAATTGTCACAAAAATATAGTTTTCATCCCATGGAGTAGTTCTAATGACATCTAAACAGTGCCATGAATCTTTTAACACCTGTGGAGCCTTGTAACAGATGTCTTTACAATGAAAATCTACATAAGCTGACATTGTCTCAGTTTTTGAACCTTTTGCCGATACGATAGGTCGAAAAGGTGGATTGGCAATAGATTTATGCACCTTAGGTATACCAAAAATGGAGGGAATAACAGGTGAGTTCACTGATAGGAACTCATATTCGTCCTTGTCCAGTATTCCCTCCATAAACCACTCATAAATTTGCCAATCCAATTTCGTATAAGCCTTATGAACATCATACTTTGATACTCTCAAATAGGTGGATGTATCATTCAACAATTCAATCATACAACTACTGTAATCAGTTTGAGTCATAATAACAACTCCCCCACCCTTATCTGGTTTCATCACTCTATAGGTATCTGAAGATGTTAATTTTTGCAAACAAAACCTCTCACCCTGGGTGAGGTTGTCATTCCAACTGTTACTGTGTTTAAAATACCTCCTTAGATAAGTTTCACATATCTGTTCAAATATGTGAATATTTGGATTGGACGGGGGAATAAATGTACTTTTCCTCTTTAACAGTGGTGTGTAGTACATAGGTTGACTACCCTTGTAAGAAAAAAACATTTTCAAATTCAGTTCTCTAGAAAACAGTTTCAAAGATATCAGAATTTTAGCTATATCATGTTTAAAAGAAGGAACAAAAGTAAATCCTTTAGCACATAAACTAATGAAATCATTACTAAGCACTAGTTCACTATAGTTATAAATACAAAAATTCCCTTTTTTAACTATATTAACTTGATTGTCTATTTCAGCATGTGTTAATTCATTAGGCACATGGGCAAGTATATCATTGTTACACCCTACATCATTTGTATCAACATCATTATTATTAGATTCAATTGTTTCGTTGCTGTTGAAATTAATATCACCAGTACTATCTCCAAAAGTAGAAAAAGGACAGTTAGTATAATTTAATATAAATGAACACTCATGATTATTAAGTCCAAAATTGTCGTAACATTCTCCTGTAGCAACCACATAACGTTCACACAGTTCATTTAGTTGTAACGTCTTGTCCAATTCTGTCTGTTCTGTTGGTTGACTGCCCTGCCCGTGTTCAAATGAGCAGTGGTGCCCGTAAACTGTCTTCCCCGAATCCGTTCCGAACGCCTTAACGGCAGGGGCTCTAAAAAAGCTCCCTGTTCGTCAGGTAATTCGGAATCTACATTGCCCTCAATAAATTCATCTTTTGAAGTGGAGGCATACAATGTAATGCGCCCATTTGGCGCATTAAATCCCAGTTGGTTGTCATAAAGCACTTTAAACGATTTAAAATGTGAATATGCTTTGTTGTCAGCATACTCCTGCTTATCTCTGTTCAATTTACTGTACTTAATATCAAAACCTTTTTTCACAAATGCTTCAGCATCACTAAGTATATGTTCATATTTGTGTTTGTTACACTCAAATAATAAATCTTTAGTGATGTTGTTGTTTAACACAACTAATTCATCTTTAAGCTTAGTTAACTTGTCAGTATTATTACGTATGATAAGCTTCATTAAATCTATACCCGTTCTGTCGAATAGCACCAATAGTTCTTGAAAAATCTCCGTGTTCAGTTCAAAACCTGTTGGCAACCTAAATAATCTTAAGCCCTTTGGCACTTGCTTCATTTCGATCGATTTTAGTAAAAAAACATCCATTTGTAGAGCCTTGTATCGTCATAACTCTTTTTCAAAACGAAACAGCTGCTCTCATATTGGACCATTACCAATCACAGAGCCAGAAGTCTCACCCCTCAAGCCCATTCTGGGAGAGTCTAACAAGTTTGAAAAACTTAGCTCTCGTTGATTGGTGGATTGATTTGATGAACGAACCTGAGATAGACGAACCAAGGGTATACCCGTTGTGGCGTTTGTCTTACTTCCAGTCTCCTTGCTTCCGTTGTTATGGTCAGCACCAATATTAAAGTCATTAGTAGATGGAGGTGTGTGCAAGGTATAAATATCAGCTAAAGAATCAGTAAGTGTAACATCCAAATTAACAGCAGAACCTTCCGAATTCATACCGCTGCCACTGTCCATAGCTTTAGTTTGCAGCATTTTAACAAGCTTCTGAGTGATATCCACATACTGAAGCAGTAACTGTTCCATGTCTGTTAAGCAAAAAAGACACCAATAACAGAAAATTCCGATTTGACAACCAGATAATCCAATCCCATCCAGTAACTAAAACACAGAAGTCTTGAAACAACTACCAAACAGGAATCTTCATAAACCAGCGTCTTTATTGGAAAAACAGGCAACAAGAATCGTAACTTAGCGCTTTCATCCTTGCAATAAGGGCATCATCAGAGTTATACTTCATTTTAAAAATTCACATATTTAAATAGCAAAAAGCTAATGAACACACCCCCACATCAACCAATAGTAACTCAAAGTTACCACCACGCTCAGTTAATAGTTGAAAATCTTCACACACTGTTTAAAACACTTGTCGTAATGCTCCATAAAATTATATAATGTACATTAATGTTTATGATTTAAAAATACTGTAGTTTTGATGTAATTAATATGTCACAATTAAAACAGAGAACAACTTCAAAGTATAAAATTTTAGATATAAACATTTATTTATTTTTTATTTTACATTTGTTTACCAGGAAAATCCAGCTGGACCAGGTCCATTTTCAGTGGAGGCCCGGGGAGAAAAGCTCCACAACTTAGAAGAATTTATTACAATGAGAAATATACAAACTGGTAATACAAATATTAATTACAAGCAGAGATATTCATTACTTTGTTACAATAGGTTAACAAGCATTACAGGACTGAGATACAGTTAGCTTAACATTTACAAAGGTTCAAGCAGAGATATTCAGAAATTTATTCACAATAGTTAACAGGCTTTGCAGGACTGAAATACAGTTAGAAATAATATTGACAAAGGTAGTATGTACTGTTTACAGTTTTAGCAAATGTGCTCAAAAAGAGGTACAAAGACCAGTGTGGCATATTCTAAGAGTACGTATTTCTATGTGATTAGAATAGTGTGTATTCTAGACTGGAGTAGTTTGATGGAAGAGAAAGTATAGAGATTGTCAAGTGATACAAGGGCAAATTCAAGTTGTCCTGAGATGAGATTTGAGTAATTTTTTGAAGTTTGTGTTTGTTCTTGTGGATGTTATATTGTTAGATTGTTCCATTTTTTAGCTATGGTGTGGGAATAAAGGGCTTTTCCTGCAGTGTTGTTAGCAGTAGTAACACTGAGGAGGGGTTTATTGGAGGAGCGTAGAGGGCGACTGGAAGAGTGGGAGGTTAATAGCTGACTGAGGGCTGGAGTTTTGTATGGGTAGTTTATGATGTTAAAGGCTTCGGTGAGTTGTTGGTAAGCTAGCTTGTTTGTTTGTGTCTTTCGGCTTTTGTTAGGGGTTGCCACAGCGGAACTCCGGTCCGCTAATGATTGGTAGTGGATTCGGATACGGTTACCAGCCCTGACGCACAACCTTCAATGAAGGCACGCCCCATTCACGTATGCCTCCACACAGAAGACGCTCTAGCTGAGAATCGAACGGGACAACGTCTTGCTATGAGGCGACAACGCTACCGCAGCACCACCATAGTAAGTTAGGAAATTCAAGCCATTGAATTTCTTTTAGTACTTGGCAGTGGTGAGTTCTAAAAGGGGAATTGTTGGCAAATTTGGTAATTTTGTTGCATGACTAATTTATCCAGCTCTGACTTTCTAGTATAGGTTAGGACTGGTGCAGCATAAGTAAGTGTTGATAAGAGGTGAGTTTGAGCTAGGGTGATTCTTGCTTTTGCTGTGAGATAGTTTTTGTGCCTGTATAGCGTTCCCATTTTTTGTGAACTTTTTGAATGTTTGTGCTATGTGAAGATGGAATGATAGGTTGTTGTCTGTTTCAACTCCTAGGAATTTTGAGTGGTTGGATGGAGAGATGATAGTGCCGTTCCTAGATGAGATAGAGGAAGTAGAGGGGGAGGATTTTGTTTTATTAGGTGTGAACAGAAGAAATTTGGTTTTGTTAGGATTAAGAATAAGTTGGATGTCTTTGATCCAAGTTTCAATAGCAGAGAATGATTCTTGGGAAAGTTGTTGTAGGGTGTAGACAGATGGGGCTGCACAGATGAGAGTGGAATCATCTGCATACTGAATTAGTGAGGCATGCTTGGAGGAGGTATATAGATTGTTTGTAAAGATAGATAAAAGTAGTGGGCCTAATACTGAGCCTTGAGGTACTCCTATAGAGTTAGGGAGAGGAGAGGATAGCTCACTGTGCCATTGTACAGATTGTTGTCTGTCTGATAGGTAGCTACTGAACCAGGAGATGGTTAGGGAAGTAAAGGATAGAGAATGAAGGGCATCCAATAGTTTAGGGCGTGACACCACATCGAATGCTTTTGAGAGGTCCAAAAAGGTAGCAGATACGTAGTTGTTGTTGTTTCTATGTTGATTAACCAGACTGGTGAAGGAGAGAAGAGCAGAAGTTGTACTATGGTGAGGGCGGAATCCATGTTGGGTGGATGAGAGAAGCTTGTTTGTGTCTAGGAATTGCATAACTTGTGAGTGTATGCATTTCTCTAGGAGCTTAGATAAGGGGGAAAGAATAGCTATAGGCAGATAGTTGGAAAAGTCGTAAGATTTACCACCTTTGTGAAGAGGTATAATATAGGATATTTTCCATAGTTGTGGAACATAAGATTCCTGAATGGACCTGTTTATTAGGATTGATACTGGGTAAGAAAGAGTCAGCTGCTATTCTTAGGAAGTTAGTGGGTATACTGTCTGCTGCTAGTGTGGTAGGTTTTAGTTTGAGGAGGAGGTTTCTAATTTGTGATGCATGGATAGGAGAGAGGGAGAAGGATGGTTGGTTGGAAGCATTGCCAAGAGTGTTCCCAGCAGTAGTGGTATATGAGGTATTAGTGTTTGTTAGCTGGTTGGACAGAGTTTGGATTGTGTTTATGAAATGAGAGTTAAGCTGGGAGGCTATACCTTTGTTGTTAGTATATGGGGAGGTGGGGGTGGGGTAGCAATTGTTCCAGGTTTTAGTAGGGAGTTGATTTTTGTGGATTTTTTGAGTATTTGTTTTGGAGACCTAGGAAGTAGTTTTGTTTGTCTAGTTTGGTTTGTTTTTTGGCCAAGTTCCTAAGTTGTTTATACTTTTGCTTGGTATGATCAGAGTTGTCTTGTTTCCATTGCTTCCAGGCCTTGTCTCTGGTTTTTAGAAGGGTTTTTGTATCCCAACTTAACCATGGAGCATAGTTTGCTATGTTTTTCTCTTTCTTACTGGTGCAATGGAACTTAGAATTGAGAGAAATATATTATTGAAGTAATCTACTGCCTGGCCTAGGTGTAGGATTTTTAGAGGGAGCCAGTTACATAGGTGGAGAATTTTGTTTAGATTGTCTGGGAATAAGTTACGATCATCCCTGATGTATCTATAGGTTATGGGTTTAGGGGTGTTGGTTCGTTTCCTAAGGTGGAAAGTGGGGAGATGGTCACGGAGTACATCTGGTAAGGATCCAGCCTGATAGTGATGTTTGGGGCTATTTACTAGTGTCCAATCAATAATGGTTTGTTTATAGGTTTTCTTGTCTATTCTGGTGAGATCATAAGTTAGTTGTGTGAAATTGTAGAGGTTAATACTGTTAGTAGGGTTGTTGGAGCTGTAGGTTTGCCAGTCGGTATTGAGGTCACCTAATAAAATTGTTTCATGAGAGAAGTTTTGATTCAGCCATTGAAGGATTTCTTCTATGGCTGGGGAGTTATTTCCAGTAGGAATGCAGCAACAAAGGATGTTAATTTTTTTTTCATTGTTTATTGATAGGATAGAGCCTATGGTTTTGGCATTTTGAAATGCTGGGAAAGGGGTGTGAAATCGCTGGAGGTTTATTTCGTTTTTGAATAGAATTGTGACTCCACCACCTTTCCTGTTTTTTCTATCTAGCCTTAATATGTTGTAAACTGGTGGTAGAATCTCATTGCTAGGGATATGTGGGATAGGGGATATATATCCACACTCACACACCCACACACACAGATATATATATATATATATATATATATATATATATATATATATATATATATATATATATATATATATATATATATATATATATATATATATATATACACACACACATATATATAAATGTACAAATGAATGCCATTAAACACAGGAACATCATCAGAGATCTTGGAATGACAATATCTAGAAGGATTAAACACAAACATCCACTCATATGTAACATATGGATGGGCTATGGCCGTATTGAAAGGAAAGGGTGCCAAGTGTACCAATTAGGTTATAAACTCCTGAGCTGTAACATACAAGTACAAGCAAGCCTGCAAAGGGGGAAGAAGCACAAGTTATCAGCAATGCATAAACACAAAACTTCTGAGAATTTCTCTCAGCTTAAAGACCGAGCAGTTATGCAGATTAGACACCTTTCCTGTATCTTAGCATCTACAAGTGCATAACTTCTGAAGCCTTATGAATAACAATGAGTTTGACTATTAGTACAGGAGGGGGCAAACTGAGCTACCAGGTACCATGTTGTGGTTATCCATTAATTATGCAGACATCTCGACTCCTCACTGTAACTTCAATTGACTGTAATGCAACAGAAGAAAAGGTGTGATGTATAAGCATGGGAACCCTAAGTCACAAACACCATTTACAGATGAGGTAGGAGAATTATCACAGACAAACCGAGTTTCTACACTGAGGATACACATTATTATGTATATGCTGGTTGTGTCACAACAACAGTTACTTCTAAACATGGATAGGTCTGCAGAAAGTAGCTCACACCAAACCTTATACATATATGTCCAATCTTTACTCCACCATCCAAGAAAACTTAGCCACATTCAGTAGAGGGACATGTGAGGCATTATCACAATCTTGCTACATGAGATCTTGCATTTTAACATAATGGAATTAATAGAGATCACATGTGATATCTGTACCATGTTGTACCATCGGACTAGCAATTACTCCTCTCCTTATGTGTACTGTACTGCCAATTACAACTGGGAACAAGGGGTAAGAGATTGTGCTGTGAAACACTCTTTGACGTGGCAAATATCAGAAAGTGGTTTAAGAGAACATTCACAAACTGATCTCCAGCCATTTCTTTTTTTTTACTGGCAACAGAAACATGCATGAATGAAACCCACTTGGCCACTGTGACAAATTAACTATTTCTATTACCACCTCTCACACCACAAAGTCCAGTACAACAGTAAGAAACAGAGGGGTTTAGTCTTGGCTTGTGCAAGTATACCCTGTAAAGGAGGGATCTCTTCCCATCAGGTCTATCTCAGAACCCACTGGTCTGAAACAACCTGTTGTCAGAGAGACACAAATGCAGAATCAGACTTTCTGGGAGAGATACTAGAATGCCAGCTAGGGTATTTGAACAAGGGCCACTACTTACTTATTATGACCTCTTCTTCTGTCCTTGGTATGTGCAGATTCCTACATTCTTTTTGGAAACCTTGCTGCCAAAATGACTGTTTACCAGGCTTGTTTTCTTTTCTTTCATGATGCAGTTGGACAATGGAGCAAATTAACTGATGGAATTATTTAGAGAGGGAGGGTTAAAAAAATCAGACTAATGCCCTGTACATTGACTTAACCGTCTAACATACATCATAACTTTTGCATCAGTTGGACCACATTCTCTAGGCAAACATGACATTCAAAGTGCAGTTTTACATTCTCTGCAAAGTTTTACAAATGAAGCCAGACAAACTTCTTCAACACAGTATCTGCTAGAGAAAGCACATTAACATGATTCCAGATGGATCCACAACAGGATATTTGTGAGCCCATCTAGGCACTATCAATCTTGGGGACATCGCCTATGCAAAAATCACAAAAACCCACAATGTACCACTGAACCATTTTGCGTTGCCCATGTCTACACAATACATTAATTCAACACTTACAGTAGAGAACAGCTGCTGTTGTTGTCAGCTTGGGGCACTGCATAGTCAGTCCATATAACTGTGTTGCTGTCATCCCTGATATGCTACATTATTCCATGGTACACCACCAAAACTTAACACACACACACACACAGACACACAATGTACTGGTGAACAATGGTGCTTTGCCCACCTCTCCTCAAAAATTGCTGCGACAGAGCCAGGGGGACTCAAGCTGCAGGTGATGACAGCTCTGCCCACCTAACAGCTGTTGCAACAATCCCGCTGAACTGACACTGCATGGTCCCTAAAAAGAGTTGTTGCCAGTCCAGCTCTACTCCATTGTTCACCATTACACCATCCAGCACACACATATGCCCACACATTTGACCACACACACACACACACACACACACACACACACACACACACACACACACACACACACACTCACACACACAAACACACACACGTATGCACACACATGTGCACGTACGCACACACATGCGCACGTACGCACACACATACACACTCTGTACCAGTGAACCATGATGCTTTGTGTACCTTTCCACAAATCAACAATGCAGCAGCTGCAAAGTACCTCCACTGCTGATATCAGCTCCGCACATTCAGCAACTGTCCCAGCATTCACAATCCACTGACACCAGAATCACCTCCGAGAAGTTAGATGTCAAGTCTTTCTGTGGTAATTTTTTCTTGATTAAAAAGTAGCATCTGTGTATAACCACTGGAGGGACATACCAGTCATTTCATCTAGCACAATCATGTGATACCAGATGCTCCTGAGATAAGTAGGATGCTAGTCCAGCGCCTAACCTCTTTCCCTTTTATGACACCACAAACTAAATACACATGTACTCACAGTGGTGCAATGCACCAGAAAACCATGCGTATTTCCTCACCTCTATATACAGCATTGACTCAAAGGATTATTCCAGCTATGATTCACAGCTAGCCATTACTTTAACCTTAAAAAAAAAAAAAAAAAACGTGCAACCCGTGTTCTTCATCCAACCTATCTTCAGAATACTGCAACATCAATGAGTAAACCTGCAGTTGCTGACTTCAGGCCAGGACTGCCATCAATTTCTGCAGCAACCCCTCTGGATGAGAACCATACACTCGGCATGCATCTCTCAGTCCATTTTCGCATGAAGGTTCACTGAGACAACTTCCAACCAAACTGCACAGAAAACAGCACATACACACATATACATCTACAGGCACATGCAAACAGACACAAATTACTTATGTTAACATAATTTAGTCATTGACTTATTCTGCTCAGCTTCAAGTCTATACCGCTGATTCTAAGTACCAGCTTCACCAGTGCACTGAATCTGGGTAACCTATACTGTTGATGTTATTTATATTATTTTACATTTGTTGACCGGGATAGACCGACTGGATACATGTCCATTTTCAGCGGAGGCCCGGGGGGAAAGCTCCAAAGATATACATATACAATCATTACAATGTCATATAGAACAGGAGTAATCATAACATAAAACAAATATAACACATTTTACAGTCTAGTTAAATTTATGGAAATATACCACATTTTATAGTACAGTTAAATTTGTACAGTCTAACAATCTTCTAAACTATGACAACTGGCTTAACAAAGATTTTGAGTACCACTTACAGACATATGTTCTAAACTGGCTTAACAAAGATATTTCAGTTCCACTTACAGACATAGGATAGGTACACCAGCATGCATAAAGATTTAGTCAGGCTTGGAGCAGGGACATATCCATTGAGACTTGAAATACTCATTGAGAGCTATTTTAAATTGACATAGGTTGGTATCCATGGTAATGTTAGCAGGAAGGGAATTCCAAATTTTGCCAGCAGAGTTGGCGAACTGGGAGTCACCAGCTGAGTTGCTGGATTTGATGGTTTGCACTAATAGTCTATTAGATGACCGGAGTGATCTGGAGATGGAATGGGGATAGATGATGATTTTCAGGGCAGGTGTATTATCTGGTTGGTTAAGTGCTTTGTGAGCAACAATGAGTTGATTATATTGAATCTGCCTTGGTAGCTCTAGCCATCTGAGATAATTTAGATTTTTACAGTGATGTGTTCTATAGGGTAGACCAGTTGCAAATCTAGCTATGGTGTTATAGCAGCTTGAGAGTTTATTAAGATCAGATTTGTTTAGGTTGGCAAGTAAAGGGGAAGCATAGTAGAGTGTTGAGAGTAGATGGGAGTGGGCAATGGAGGTCCTAGCATATGGGGTAAGGAATGGCTTTACTCTATAAAGTGAGCCCAGTTTTCTGTTAATGGTTTTGATTGTTTTGTTGACGTGCACATCAAACTTAGGATTGTTGTGTATAATAACTCCTAGTAGTTTTGTATGGGCATCTGGAGAGATAATGGTACCGTTATTAGCCTTAATGGAGAGAGATAACACAGTGGATCTTTAAGTGGGAGTAAAAAGTAGGAGCTTTGTTTTATTAGGATTTAGAATCAGACAGCGAGCGACAAGCCAGTTCTCTACTAGGTTGAAAGTACACTGAGTTATTGATAGCAGCTCTGTTTGCGAGGTGCCAGTGCAGATCAATGTTGAGTTGTCTGTATATTGAATGCAGTTGGCTTTAGGGATTACAGAGTGGAAGTCACTGATAAAAATGGAAAACAGAAGTGGTCCCAAGATAGACCCCTGTGAGACACCTAGAGTGTTGGGTACGAGGTTTGATCATTTGTTCGGCCATAAGATGGATTGTTGTCTATTGTGCAGGTAGGAATTGAACCATTGGAGAGAGTGCTTATCTAGGGACATTGTTGGCAGGGTGTTGATGAGAAGATGGCGGTTAGCCATGTCAAAAGCCTTGGACAGGTCCAAGAAAAGGGCTGAAGATAGCTTGTTGTTGTTCCTGTTATAGTTTATTGCATTAGAGAAGGTGAGGAGAGCTGTGGTGGTACTATGATATGGTCTGAAGCCATGCTGGGAGTTAGCCAGTAGGTTGCTTTGGGTTAAAAAGTACAGGAGTTGTTTATGGATGCATTTTGCCATTATTTTTGCTAAAGGTGATAAGATGGCTATGGGTCTATAATTGGATAACTCAGTATAGTTACCACCTTTATGGAGGGGTATGACATGAGATATTTTCCAGATAGAGGGGACTGAGGCTTCTGATATGGACCAATTAATTAGAATGGAAATGGTACACTATTGTATCAGCAGCTTTTTGCAAGTATTCGGCTGGGAGAAGGTTTGCAGCTAGGGTAGTAGGTTTTAATTTTTTGAGCAGTGAACGAATTAAAGATGTAGAGACTGGTTGGAAGTTAAAGGAGGGCTGGGAGCTGGGAGTGCTATTCTGTGGGTTAGAGGAGTTAAGGGGTATTTGGCTTGGATGGTTTCAGTAAAGAAATTATTAAAGGTGTTAGCAACATTCTCTGGTAGTTTGTCGGTAGAGGCTGAGGGAGGTGGAATGGTGGTTTGACCTGGGTCAGTAATTTATTTATCCCTGCCCAGAATTTTTGGGGGTTATTTTGGTTCCCTTGTTGGAAATAGAGGTAGTAGTTTTTTTTATCTAATAGAATAGCTTGTTTTGTCTCATTTCTTAGTTGTCTAAATTTGGTTTAATTTATAGGGTCTTTTGTACCAGGCTGTGTTGTCCATGCCTTATTTATGACTATGATTTTTATTTTAGTTTCTTTAGATAGCCACGGGGCAGCTTTTGTTTTTACCCTCATGGAAGAGCAGGAGCATGAGAATCGAGGATGGTGAGAAATTTATTGTTAAAGTGGGAGACAGCTTCATCTAGGGGCAGGTGCTTTAGGGCAGCCCAGTTGCATGCCTTAAATTCATCCTGAAACTTGCTAGGAATGAAGCTTTTACTATTTCTTATTGTTCTGTAGATGGGCTGCTGGGAGTAATTAGATTTGTGTTTGCAGATAAAGGTAAGAAAGTGGTCGCTGAGGCCATCGGGGATGGCCCTCGAAGAATACATTTGGGGGTGGCTATTGATTAGTATCCAATCTAGTATACTATCTTTTTGGTTGTCTTCCAGTCCTGGTGGGGGTGGATATAACCTGTGTGAATCCATACAGGTTCACATGGGTGGTAGGAGACTGAGAGGAACAAGTGTTCCAGTCGATGTTAAGGTCTCCTAGTACTATGGTTTCTTGTGGATAGTTACTAACTAACCATTGGAGGATGTCTTCTAGGGAATTGGTATTATTCCCTAGTAGAATATACACACAGACTATATTTATGCTTTTGTTTTTATTAATTTGGAGCTTGGTAGCAATTATTTCTGCCTTATTGACCTGGGGTGGTTGACTGGGGTGTAAGGTAACATTTAGTGTAGATTTGAAGAGTACAGCTACCCCCCCCCCCTTCCTGGTGGAGCGATCGAGTCTAAGTATATTATACCCAGGTGGTAGTATTTCATTGTCTGAGGTTGATGGTTTCAGCCAGGTTTCAGTTAGGCATAGAATATCAGGGGAATGGACTTGTAGGAGGGCATGCAGATTGTGTACTTTGTTATTTATGCTTCGTATATTTAGTTGGCAGATCAGGAGGGAGTTGGGGGCCTTATTTTTAGATAGTGATATAACTGGGTTAGTTGTAGTGGAAGTTCCCTTATCTAAGGTGGCAGGGCCAGGGTTTGGATGAACATCTCCATCCATTGCTAGGTTATTGCATAAAATTGCTATAACTTTCAGGATTTTGTTTATAAATTTTTGATAGCATTTAGATTTTCAGCTGATGTATCTGGATCTAATAGGCAGATAGTGTTTTGTGGTTAAGGAGTTAGTGATAGTTATAACTAGTGGGTAGCCTGTATTATTAGATACATCTGGGCTAGTTTGAGATTTTTGGGTGGTAAAATCCTAGGTAGGACTGATTTTCATAAATGGAGAGGAAATATGGAAATAGCAAGAGGGATAGCAGAGATAGTAATGACATTGCTTTGTATGGTATCATGTTTGAAAGCTATATTGGTTATACTGTTGTCAATTCATCTGTATTGTTATAGTCTCTACTAAAACATTTACAATCCAACAATGTAAACTTACATACCTCCATGCATATAATTCTTTGACAACATGCTCAACCACTTTATGCATGAGCAACACACATGCTCATCTCCAGTGTCTCATGCACAGTTTCTGAAACAACAAATGGCACTCACATCAGTACCGGACCTTAATGAATCTAATGTACTTCTGTACATACAATACCAAAAAAGCAAGGTCAGCTAAGTTAGACAGACACCTTCATGTAAACTATTATCACTGCAATAAGAATTAACTGCAAGATCTGTGAGTGATTATTTCTGTGAATCACAATGCCCACTAGACCACATTGCTGTCTTGACACTGCTCTTAACACTTTTATCACAGTCTAGTATTCTTCCACTAAACTTGTCGCATGGTGTCATCTGTGCCCTACCACCCTACAGCTATGCTACTCATGACAGTAGATCGGATACTTTACTCTTTCCCAGCTCAGAGCGCTGTGGCTATCCAACAAATGTTCTGACACATCAAGATGTTAATGTCACCAAGGTAGTCCTTCATCTTCTTATTTATTTATTTATTGACTTTTGTTAACCGGGCTAGTCCAGCTGGGCTTGTGGCCTACTTTCAGTGGAGACCTGAGGAGAAAAGCTCTGTGTGAACACAATACAATATCAATAATACAGAAAAATATTACACAAAAAGAAAGTTAGAAGAATCTTACAAACCATTGACATTGCCAGTACTGAAGACAATATACAATAAGTAGGAATACTTGTAAAAAATGCACTGATCTTATTTCACAGGCAAACTGCATCCCCAAATCTCTTATAGAATTACTTCTGTTCTCGAGTGGAAGTGGCTTTGCATAGGTTCATAGGTGTGTGCTAGGCTAATGGCTCTGGGGCCTTTACAAGCCTAGCCCATAGAAGTGCCCTGGCATTGTGCCACCCTACATTAGTTCCCAGTGCTTCTATCTAGTAGAGCCACTGGAGTGATCCCCGGGGTGAACTTTCTATTACCCATCCACTCATTAAGATTTCTCTTTAAGAGGGACAGTGAGGTGCTGTGCTTGACATGTATGGGAAGTCTATTCCAGAGCATGGGCAGTCTCTGGGTTATGAACCTGTCCCTCCAGCATGTTCTGTTGATTGTGGAAATGAGGTTGAGGTCTCTGGAGCATGTGGTGGGGAGGGAATGGGATTTCTTTAGCTGTAACATTTCTAACAGAGCTGGGTCAGACATGGCTTTGTAAGTCAAGCAGAGAGCACCTCTAAGTAGGTGATATGAAACAGAGAATAGCTGGAGTCTTTTGAGTCTGTCCATGTAGGATATGTGTTTAATGCCTAGGATCCTCTTTGTAAGGTACTTCTGTGGCCTCTCTAGCTGTTGCAGGTGTCTAGTGAGGTACATGCCAAATGCGGCATTATACTCGATGACTGGTCTAATGAGGGAAGAGTAGAGAGAGATGATGACCTCTTTCTTCCTGGATGCAAAACTCTTGGTAATGAGATGTACCACATAGAAGGGCTTTCTGACCACAGTGGCAATGTGGTGGTCGAAGGAGAGGTTGCTGTCAAACTGCGTCCCCAGATCTCTTATAATGCCTTCAGTGTTCGGTGGGCTCCCATCGATGTGGTAGTTAGTGACAACTGAGTTTTTTCCAAAGGTCCGTTTATTCACCCCTGCTTACTAGTACTGAAATCAGCTGCTGCCATCTGCCTTTTTTACCATGTTTCTCAGAAATACCATTTTCTCAATAAAATTAATTCATACTTTGAATCTCAACACACGTTTCTGGGCTCCTAGGTTCCTAATGTGTTGATGAGTGCTTTGAACTCAAGGGCCTATTTTAAGCCAAGCTGCACATTTATAATATCTGACATATCATGCTATCCTTGATAAGTGTAAGCAGGCACTTGTGGACATCAACCATTTGATGGAGGCCTGTATACAACAGAGACACAGATGCCAAACCAGGGGTCCCTTCCCTGCAACCACTCCAACTGGCCATGTTACACTTGCAATTGGTACTGGAGGAACTCTGCTTCACATGGGTGGGTAGGCATGTTCCAGCAAAGGGGTAGCCTCTGTGATGCCAGCCTGTCCATACCACAGATCCTATTTAGGCCACAGCCAAGGTTTTGTTCTTGATTGACTGTGTAATTCAGTCACTGGTTACTTTGCAGATATGCATAAGGTATGTATTAGTGTGGTTTGACTATGCCATGTATGACTGCCTGAGACTTCCACCTTATCAGCCTGTAGCAGCCATAAGACAAGAAAATGATCCTGAGGCAGTTTAATTAACACTTGGTTACTAACCCTCACTCTGTCATGTCAGGTACATATCAGAGGGGGCATAGTACTGCATGACAGATCTGATGAATGCAAAATACAGTCACTTCACTGTCATATTCCACACTATGTCCAATCGGTTGTAATTCATATGCATCTGTCTATTAGTAATTGTCTGTATTATGTCAGTTTTACATCAGTTAGTACTCTAACCTGGGTAACATTTGCCCATTAAAATATCATGTAGCAAGTGAGTACTTAACAGCTACTTCAACCATTGTCTTTGCAGCAATGTCTGATGCACTAAAGGACTAGCGAGTCTTAATGTAACCACTTTAATTTTACCTCTATAAAGCTTGGAACACTGACAAAATCTGTCTGCAAAAGGGCGTCAGTAAATTTGGTTATAACTTACCAAACCTTGACATGTGCCTTAGGGTAATGTCTTGCTTATCTGGTCTGTCACACTTGGCTATGTTTTTGGGAATGGATGGTATGTCCATCGTTGGCAAGTGAAGACGTACACTTTTCATCATAAGCACATCTATGATCATGTTAAAGAGGTAATCATACTTTCGATCTTCAAAAATTGGTTTGGCCACCCAATCTTGCTTTACCTTAGGGTAAACAATGCGGTAACGCATATCACCCTTAACAGCAGAGTTAGTCTGGGGACACCGCACTACTGCTTGCTGATGATTTACATTTGCATTATGATCCAGAATGGCAAGCATAGCCCTTATTTTCATCCCTTTGTAAGAAAAATGTTCAAACTTGGGACAATACTTACAAAGCAGTGCATGAAAGACTTCCAAGCTGCCTGTGTGGCAGAACTGAGTTAGGTGTTGGAGATCCTTCACCAGTGTTTGATTCAGGCCAATTTTTTCCAATGCCATGTGCACTTCATTGTCTTCCTCCAACCACTGCTTTTGCTCTCTGTCTTCAATGGGCATGTCATGTTCACAGGCATGGAACTTCTTGCCCTAGTCCCATTGGTGCTTATCAGTGATGTGATACAGTAGGGACTTCCATTTCACATTCAGCAGCTCTGCATCTCTGTTGCATGTTTCAGAACACCACCACAAGTGGTTTGAAATGCTATGACACCATAGCATGAGCTGTTCCATATCTTTTTTCCGGGCCACCTCAACAATCTTCTTAGTAATTTCTTTAGACACATGCCATAGATCAAACTGATGGTCAATGTCTGTGAACTCTGTTCGCATAGCACTGGTGATCCCACAATGCCAATCTGTAGATATAACACTGATGGTGACGTCCAGTTCCCTCAAATTATGCATGCAGTTGTGAAATGCTTTATTTTCCAAAGCTACTGATGAAATACCATCACCCAGCTGCTCCAGTGAAAAATCCAACAGATTCCCATTGTTGATGTCCATCACACTATAGCAGCAGTATTTAGCAGAATACCCTGGACTGTCACATCAACCATCACCAGCGAGTCTAATGGCTTTTCCACATAAATCCTGGATAAGATCATCTTGATGTCACTTCCAAGTGTTCTGCAGTACTGGGAAGAGGTATTCACACTGTATTTCGTAGAAAGTAGTGTGCCCGATGAACTCCAATCCCATGTAAGCAAAAAAAAATGTGCAATGTATGCATATGTGCTTCCTCTGAACAGTACAGCTGCTGCACTAAGTAGTTTGCCAGCTGCCATTCACCCAAGCATGGGCTGGCTTTGTCACGTTACAATTTCATGTCCATTCAACACTGTGCTGTCGTGGCAAACATTGTTCCCACATAACTTTTATGATAATCATCACATGCTGGTGCTTTGCATTGGGGACATATCAATTTCAGCAGCTGCCTATTCAGGGAATACTCAAAAACTATGAATTTTCTTTGCAATGCTATGTGTTGCTCTGTAGTTTCATTTTCCAAGGTGTCATCAAATTCCAAAGTTGAAGCACTGACATATGGATAACTCCATTCAGGATCTTCTTCCATGCTCTCGTTATTGTCCTCCAGCATAGTAATGTCTTGATTTTCCCCTCCACTGTTGGCAGTTATTGTTGACAAACTATCCGTTCTGTCTGCCCAGTCTTGCTCATCGACTGCATTTCCATCACTGTTCCTGGGCACTGAAGTGTTTTCCTTCGACATACCACTGTTGGATGAAAGTTGAGTATCTTTGACTGGAGTGCTACAACCAAGTATGGGTGACAGTACATCCAATTCCATACATTGTCTTGACAAGTACACCTGAGTCACTTGGTCCTTCATTGTTTTGACATTGTCATTTCCAAGGTCATCGTCTGCAATGGTCCTGTGTGCATAAGTGTGGTCCTTCAGTATATGCTTTACTGTGGGACACAGCTCTGGAAACTGCATTGCTGCATCTTTCCAACTGGAAGCCATCGTCGCAGCATCATGTACAGAAACCCGTGGGAGGCAGGTCTGTGTTCCAAGACTTGTTGTATAATATACTGTCCTTGTTTGACTCCGTCGACTCCATGATTTTTGCTTGCCTGCAGTAACACTACATTGAACTTCAGAGTTGTTTCTGGCAAACTATCCCATTTCATTTCCAGTGGTAAGCGTGGATCTTTTGTTCACAGAACATGTACCACTGGCAGCACTACTTGTTGACATGGTCATCTGCATTCCCGCTTCCAGTACACTTTCAGTATCATTAAGGTCAAGATCCATCCTGGAGCTGACTGTTTCTTCATGGAATGTTGATGCACTGGCCTGAGAGAAGGAAAGAGAAAATTTATGTCACAAAACTATACTCCTAATCATAGTATGATTTTAGCACTGAAATGTAATTCTAGTAGACATTGTATCCAGTTGCTTACACTATTGCCAATTGTGACTTCCTTTTCCATAATCAGGTCTGGTTCCTGGACCATGAGCAGCATCTCTTCCTACAATTCAGAAATACAGAATAAGAGTTATTTTTATTAACAGTGGCAGACCACCATTCCTCCCACAAAAAATAAAAAAAATTAATTTCTTATTAAGGCTATGTGGACTGACTAAAGTTTGACATTTACTATATACAGATGATGTGCCCTGCCAAACCATCAAGTGAATGTCATGCAGCCATTCACATAAATTTAGTAACCAGATACAGACTGACCCTTCAAGCTCACACTAGATTAAAAATGAGCACACCTGGCCATCAGCACACACAGCATATATGAAAGCTGTTTTGCATCTCTCCACATAGCCTGGTTATCAGCTGTTGGTTGCATTACTGCGTCAGATGGACTCGTCTGTCTTGACAGCAACTCATCCAGGAACTGTACAGGGACAGAAAAAAATTGCCGGATTAGCAGTCTGACATTATTTCCTAGATGACAATGAAATTACCATGTTAATAAACAGTGCCTTATTTCGGTCACCTACCTGCCACAGAATGGATGAGCATGGTGATGGTGTCACGAACTGCAGTGTAATTTTTACACTACAAGACCTGCAGAATACAGGCCATTACAACGACTAACACCTATTTACAGTATGTGTCAGCCATTGTTGACACTGTGAAGGGTTGCTATAATAATTACTACAAATTCCATGGTTGTTTGGCTAGCTTCGACAGCTACAAAGCCCCACTCTTTAAAATCATGAACCTATCCTCAAAAACACAGCCTTAATGATGCATACCTTTTCCCGTGCCTGTACCGCAGTACACTTACAGGATGACAGTCTCTCCTTGGTTTGCATTGACTGAACATTGTAGGCAGTGCATTCTTCTTCAGATGATGACAAGTCTAACCTTTCAGCAGCTCTTCTGGAAGAAGGTTCTTCATCATATTCTTTTCGAACATACAAGCCTCGAAATGCTTGGAGCACAAGTAATACTTGGCTCTCTTGCTGCACATCACTTCCTTCACAAATTTTGGAATGCTGCCCACATTGGTTCCACAGCGAGTCACCCATACAGTGCAAAGGTGAACATCCCTGGGGAGGGCATGTATAGACACACCATCCTCAAGTTGGCAGTGTGTCTTGCACACGCATAGGCTAGACAGTGTGGCATGTTGTATTGCAGATGTTCTTAAGGAAACAAGGAAAATAAGAGTCAGTCTGTTATTAGGAGACATGCATGGCTTAGGGAACAGCCCTTACCGGACAATATCAAATCAAAACTACTGGATGCACCATTGCACAAACACAACCTATTTGGTAATAAGGTAGGAGAGGTGCTTAAAAAGATGGAGGAAAAGGCTAAGTCTATGCAAACTGTTAAAAACTTCTTGCAAGTGCAACCACCTTGATTCAGCAGACACTTAGCCTTCAAAGCATTGGACTTTCCCTGCATGCACTAAGCAGGGCCAGACCAGGTCTCAGATCAACAAGCCCTCCAGGGCCCCCTCTCAGAGCCCTCAGAGACCAAAGTAGTGGCCTATGTCCACCCCCAAGATGGGGAGTTCTAAGCCACCTCCCTTTAGCAAGAACTCCCAATGACTCACCTCAGATCCCGTCCTCCTCTGCCTGCCTACCTCCCCTTGGGGGAAGGCTCGCCATGTACTCAAACAACTGGACCACCATCACCAATGATCAATAGGTCCTAAAAATTGTTTCTCAGGGATACAAATTCTCCTTCCACACCCTCCCCACCGCCAAAGGTTACCCAGACCTTCCTCAAAACCAGCAAGCAGGGGCAATGAAACTCATCACCACCCTGATTTCCATGAGAGCAGTAGAACATGTTCCTACAGAACAAATAGGCCAAGGCTTTTACTCAAGATTATTCCTAGTTCCCAGAAAGGAAGGCACCTGGTGCCCTATTCTCGATTTATCCATCCTAAACACCTTTCTGGTGATACCAAAATTCAAAATGCTCACCCTCCAGCAGCTGCTGTCCATGCTTGCCAGGGACACTTTGCTGGTCAGTCTAGACCTCAAAGAAGCTTACCTTCACATCCCCATCAGGGATTCATGCAGGAAATTCCTCTGCTTCAGAGCAGGCTCACAGCACTTTCAGTTCTCTGCATTGCCCTTTGGCTTATCTACTGCTCCCAGAGTGTTCACACAATGTTGGGCATCTGCTATAGCATTCTGCAGGCAAAGAAACATTCAAATCTACCCATACTTAGATGACTGCCTCATTCAGGAGACACCCAGGAAAAGTTGATCCTGGACCTAACCTTTGTAAGAAACCTATTGACCTCCTTGGGGTACACAATCAACAAAAATAAATCCAAACTAGTACCCACAAAGAATATTATTTTCCTGGGAGCAAGTCTGGATACAGCCTCCCAGATGGCTTACCTCACACCAGAAAAACAAACTGCTCTTCCAATTTACTTCAGACATCTGGCCACCAGACCCCAGCTCATGGCAAGGAAAATCCTGCAAGCCCTGGGGTACATGGCCTCTTGCATACTTCTTATTCCATATGCCAGACTGCATATGGGGAAACTACAATGGTACCTAAGGAGCCTTTTGAGTCAACACTGTCATGATCTAGAAACTCAGATACCCGTGATTCCCTGCATCAAAGCAGAGTTCCTCTGGTGGGCAGCAGCCTGCTCACAGAACAAAGGTTTACACTTCCAACCCCTCCGCCACCCAAACCCTCACCACAGATGCATTAGACTATGCCTGGGGGCTCAACTAAACAGCAGGTACATACAGGGGCAGTGGAACCACCAGCAAATCTCCATGCACATAAACTTAAAAGAGATGATGGCAGTGCAACAGGCCTTGATAGCTTTCAAACCCTTCCTCTCTCCAAGAACTCTCCTCAAGATGGACAACCCCACTGTGATGTGGTACATCAACAAGCATGGGGAGATGCATTCTTACCCCCTGTGCAGGCAGACCATGACCCTATGGTCTAAAGCGGCCTCCATGGGCCTACACCTCATAGCTCAGTACTTTCCAGGCGCACTCAACACCCTTGTGGACTGTTTGAGCAGACAAGTCCTGGATCCTCATGAATGGCAGCTAGACAGGTCTACCTTCTCCCAGATAGCTCTAAGATGGGGGACCCCAGAGGTCAACCTCTTTGCCTCACCAAACAACCACCTTCTCAGCAAGTTCTGCACCAGGAAAAATCACAGCAAGGCTTGGAGAGTGGATGCCCTATCCTTCCCCTGGGCACTTCTCTCAGTCTATGCCTTCCCACCCCTACCCCTTCTTGCGAATGTACTGATAAAAATAAGGGAGGAAAGACTGAGGGTCATCATCATAACTCCAGACTGGCCCAGATAGCACTGGTACCCCTTGCTACGCAGCCTGTCCCAACACCCCCCTGGCATCTTCCTCAGATACCACACCTCTTGATTCAAGGTAAAGGGGAATTTTGCATCCACATTTGCAAACTCTTAACTTGGCAGCTTGGCTGATAGCCTAAGCCACACCCACTCTGCACCTCTCAGCACACAGGTGTTAGAAGTGCTCCATGAGACCAAGTGCCTTAGTACCAGGAAGTCTTATGCAGGCCAATGGAAAAGGTTCTGCGCCTGGATGCAGGCAAGTGGGCAGAGAATGTCCCAGCTCTCCCTCCCTCTTATCCTGGACTACTTGGCTGACCTGCTTAACAGTGGCCTTTCCTTCTCTTCCATCAAGCTATACACCTCAGCAATCTCTGCTCATTGCTATACTGAGCATTCTATTTTCTCCCATCCACTGATCAAGCAGTTCCTCAGGGGAGCTAATAACCTAAGGCCCCCATGAAGGGTCCCTCCCCCGGCATGGGACTTCAGTTTTGTGCTAGAGAAGCTCACCCTGCCTCCTTTCAAACCAGCTGCCTCAGCAGACCTAAAATTCCTCTCCTGAAAAACTGCCTTCCTCCTGGCCATTACCTCTGTCAGAAGAGTCTCCAAGCTGCAAGCCCTTATGGCTGTCAAGCCTTTCATTATCTTCCATGCTGATAGGGTCACCCTCAGAACCAATCCTTCCTTTATGCCTAAAGTGGTATCTGGTTTGGCCCTCAATCAACCCATTCACCTTCCCCCCTTTTTTGCCAGCCCCCAAAACAAAGGGGAAAGAATTTTGCACTCCTTAGATGTGCAAAGACAGCTCAGATACTACCTAGGCAGGACTAAGCCTTTCAGAAAATCTGTCCAGCTACTGGTTAGCTTTACCTCAGGGGCAGAAGGCAAAACCATCTCCAAACATACCATCTCCAAATGGATAGCACATTGTATCCATTTCTGCTACAAACATCATGGGAAGCCTCCACCAAAGGGGATTAGAACCCATTCCACAACAGCAACATCCACCTCAGCAGCTTTCCTCAGAGGATTTCCTACTAAAGACATCCTGGAGGCTGCCACATGGACATCTGTTCACACCTTTACCAAACATTATCATCTCCCCCTCCTCTCTAAGTCTAGGGTGGGGTTTGCCACTGCAGTCCTGCAGGGCATGATAGCCAACCCTTAGCCTTTGGGGCTGCCTCTACCCTTCCTACGAAGCTTTGGGAATCTGCCCAAAAGTGATGACTGCAACAATGAAACACGAAGAACATAATACAGTTGTGTACACTTACCATAAATGCAGATGTTAGAGTGTCTTCACTGTTGCAGTCTTGGTTCCCCTCCCTCCTTCCCCTTCTTTTCTTTTTGAGCACTCTCTCCATTTCCCTCTCCTTTCCTTGGAAAGAGACATTGTGTTATGTGTACTGTTTACTCTGTGGGGACCTGTCCTCTTATCCATGCCTACTCCTGGGGGCTCCTGACAAGTTAAGGCAAGAAAAACTGATGTAATGGTGTCAGCTTCCTCTCTTTATACCCCTGACAACCTGACATCAGTCTGAAACCAACAGCAACTGACACCCAATTCAGAAGCCTCTGGTATTCTGGCTGGCCGAGGGCTATCCGGGCAGGGATAACCCAAAAGTGAAGACTGCAACAGCGAAGACACTCGAACATCTACATTTATGGTAAGTGTACACAATTGTACTTTTGACAGGCCTATCTCCACAGGAAGAACAACAAAGCAACTGGCAAGAAAAAATGTAGTGGGACTACACACAAACATGAAGGCTTGTCTAACACAAGACAATGCAGAGTACAAAAAGAAATGGGTGATGCACTCCACATCCCCTGAATAAAGATCATAATCTTCATCTGCATGCAAACAAGGTGACAATGTCAAGGAACAAGTCAGCCATCAAGTATATGAACCTTGCCCATGGCAACAGCACTGCTTACAAGCAAAGATTAAAAGAGATGCTCAGTTATGGAATTAAGGCACCCTTTAGATGCCTAAACTGGTACACGTGCATCAGGTGTGAAGCCTGATGAACATCAATTATTCACGCTTTCTGATCAGAAAGGGGAGAGCTGAGTTAACAGGTATCATGCTGAGCAGAGGCATTCATCATACAGACATCCTGACTCCTCAATAACTGTTTCTAATTGACTGCTGACCAAAGGAAAGAAAAAAAACAAAGGAATAATAAGAGAAGCACTACATGTGTATGGAACAGAAGGCAATGGTTTAGCACAGTTACATGCATCTTACCATTGGTATAAGATGAAGCTATGTTAAATATCAGTGACAAAGAAGCTTGTGATGGCCAAACAGAACACAAAGTAGGAAAAGCAAAATAGAAATTAAAATGCATTCACACCCCTTGAAAAGGTATCTCAAAGGACACACTCTCCATGACTGTCTCTACTGTGGCTGATCTAGAATTTCTCTTTGCAATAGCACTGTATTGCTACTTGTGCTCCCACTCTCAGTAGTCCAATTCTTCTTAGAAAAAAAGCAATTTATAAGGTCTACAATCTTCGTATGTAATTGTATATAATTTTATTTGTATGGAAAGTAATCCCAACTCTGTTATTTACTAAAATGTCTATCAATGCTATACTGCCCAAGCACAACATTTTCTGTTGAACGTACATTATATTGTATTGAGGATCTGTTCTCCCTGGGTCTCCACTGAAAAGAGGGTCAGAATCAGCCACAGGACTTTGACAGATAAGAAACTGCAAATAAATACATAAATAAAAAACTCATGTGACCACTAGCCCACTGCAAAGAACACATAGGCAAGTAGAACACAGAGACAGGTAGAGGGGTTATGTGTGTTAGTAATCATCTTGCTTCAGGTGGAAATAATCCTAGACAACCATAAATTAGCATAAACAGCGTACGCAATCAATACCATGATCTGCAATCTGACTGTCACCTACTGTTTTGCATATTTGTGCCACCGTCAATGTCCACTGTCTGTGGAAATTACTCGAAAATAATAGCTAATAATTAAAGGAAGGCCTTGGAGTACATACCAGGATGTATGTACAGAAGATGCTCAAAATTAATGGCTATCAGTCACAATCTAGAACTTGCACCCGTTGAACTTGTACTTATTTTGGGATATGCAGTCTTTCGTGCTTACCCCTCCCTTGACTTATTCAGGCAACTGCCCCATTCAGGAGCCTTTCCTTTTGTTTCCTTGAATCTCTGGTAAAGTCTGTTACATGTCCATTAATAAACGTTAGTGTGATTGTGCTAGGCAAACTGATTAGAAAGACCTGCAGTAAACATAACTTGTGCTTCCTCGAGGCTGAGCACAACTATAAGAATTGGAAGATTATCAGTGCTTATGATTACTAGGCTACTTGGCCTTGCATATTTCCATTAACCATTGTTGTATTATCCACAAATTAACCTAACCTATGTGGTTATACTGTTGTCTCATCCATCCCATGCTTGGTACCTTTAGATGAAATGTAATGAAACCAACTAGGATCATGCTATATAGAATTTCACTTATGGCCCTTTGTAAAACTACCAATATAACCACTGAGATAGCAATAACATGGTGAAACAGTTTGGCCTTCACACAATTGTTTTAGTTTGTAGAACTGACTCTGTTTGACTGACGTTGCATCCAAACATTACTGCATCAGTTTGTAAAGTAATAAACATTGAAAACAAGGCTGTGTAAATAGCAGAGTGCCCCAGATTCATAAGAAAACATTGCTCATGCTCGCATTGTATTCCTGAATTTAAATCAACTAATAGAGAAACTGCCGTGTCCACACAAAAGACAGCAAACTGTTCGGGCAGTGCTGCGAACCCATACGTTCAGCAAATCAGTAAAGTCTGTCAGTTTTACTAGTGGTCAAAGCAGTGCAAATGACAAACATGATATGATGAACTGATTACATTTACAAATCCTGTTCTTGCTCAACACCAGAATAAACTCTTACCCTAAAGGTGAACAAATATCTGCAGCATTCGTTACATTTACATACTATCATCTGCTGACATTCTGTTACGTGTATCAATTTTTCGCATAAGCTTTCTCTCAAAATGTATGATACGCCTGCTTTTTTGTCACTGTATACTTCACCTGCTCTCAACTTTACCATATAAACAGGTTAAAATTGGTCTATAACATTAAATCATTGCCATATAACTTGAATAATCTTAATGTTTTTGTGGTATGTATAACACATTACAATTATTCAAACTGCATTTGTTGCTTGTATAATGTTTAAAAACTGCTGTGTAATACTTTGCATTTTTTCTCCACAGGCCTTTGCAGAAAATGTGATAATGTAAGGGTTTTGTGAAGCTTGGTGAGGATTTGTGAGCTGTAAAAAAGTTTGGGAGAAGGTAGGCACAGGATAGGGTCATTTTGGCTTCTTTAGACCGGAATTTCTATTCTTATAAAGAAGACCTAGTTCATGATGCATTTTTTTTTTTTTTTGATGCAGTTGTGTACACGGAGGTCGAATTTGAATTGGTCATCAAATATCAACCATGGGAAGCTTAACCTTAGATTCAACCTTTTATCCTGATCCTGGGCGAGTTTAACTATCCAACCATAGACTGCAAGAAGCACTCATGCCAAAACACAAATGCCCACAGATTCCCTGATTTTGTCATTGCAAATGCCTTGGACCAGCTGGTGCCTCATTGGAAATGATCTCTCCTTAGCCTGAACAAGCAAGTAAGAACACTAGTGAAATCCTCCAAAGCAAAGTCCAAACTGCCCACATCCACTAAAGACAATCACAGAGCCTTCTTCTGATATGTCTGCAATCTCACAGAAAGCAGTCAGATCTGCTCAGAACTGGTGGTCAGGGACACCACATATACAAGAGCTGTAGATATAGCCAACCTGCTGGCAGACAAGTTCAGCAAAAACTTCACCCCCCCCCCCGTCCCCCATCAGTAAATTAGGCCATCCCCAGCATCTGTCCCCTACCCCTATCTCTAGGGATTAAGTCAACACTGCCTTCTTAAAGCAGAAAAATACAGCCTTCATAGGACATGATAACATCCCAGGGTGCATCATACATGAACTCACGCAGGCACTTGCAACACCATTAGGCACCCTATTCAACCAAAGTGTGAGTACTGGCTTCATCCCAGCAGAGTGGAGGACAGTCACTGTCATCCCTTTGCATAAAGGTGGTGCATCCACCAATCCTAGAAATTATAGACCCATCAGCCTAACTAGCCTGATCTGCAAGCACGTGGAATGGATTATCATGGACATCATTGAAAAGGACATTGGCAATCTCCAAACACTCAATCTCCAACAGTTTGGTTTCACCAAGCGGAGGTCATGCCTGCTTAACTTGGTCAACTTCTTTGAGACTGTCAGCAAAACCATGGATTAGGGGAAGATGAGTGGAAGATGATGCACACCACTGACCTTGACCTGGCCAAAGCCTTCAGTACTATTCCTCACTTGGGTATAATAGATAATCTCTCAACTAGGCAGCAGTCCATATGTTACCAGGTGGGTAGCAAACTGGATCATTGATAGAACCCATCTACAAGAGAAAACCCCTTCATTGCAAAACCTGCTTCAACCTTACTCTAGCAACAGGTGTCTCTGTCCTAGTCCTAAATTCCTTCTTAAAGTAACGAAAGTCAATAATGCAGCAGGGGAATCACTGTACTCCAACTACTTGTCCAAAATATGGAACTCATTACCTGTCCACATATCCTCCATTTCTTCCTTAACACAGTTTAAAAAGTCACTAAAAACTGACTTCAATGCTACTTGGCTATATTCCAGTTCTAATCCAGTATACTCCCCACCTGCCCAATACTCAGATAGCTGCCTTTCTTCATTTTGTTTTTCTGATGTTAATATTTCATGTGTTATTGTATTTGTGACTTCTTTATTCAACTGTATGTACATAAACATTTAAATATGTATCTTCCAAAATATAAAGTATTTTCAGTTACCAGCATAATTATCATTATTTCATGCATATTTTTTATATCTATTGTGCATTGTTAGTCAATTACCTATGGAGCTTTTCTTCCTGGGCTTCCACTGAAAAAGGACATGTGTGTGTGCAGTGGACTATCCCAGTTAACAAATGTAAAATAAAATAAATAAATAGTAAAAATAGGAGAAGCCACCTCATGTAGTTGACTCATCATGAGTGATGGACCCCAAGGATCATTGTTGGGGCTGCGGTGGTTGGAATATCCTTTTCTGAGGTGCAGGCCAAAACCAGTGGGCTATGGCTCACCAAGTTTGCAGATGACTGGAAGCTGGGCACTGTCATCAATGCCCCTAGTGATGTTGGCATCCTCCTAGAAGGTCTTCCTCAAAAAAATAACTGGTGCTAGAAACCTGATCTCAAACTGAATGCCCAAAAATCAATCATTGTCCCCACAAATTTGCACATTGATTGCAAGGTGCTAAGTACGCAGTCAGTCATGAGGAACTTGGTCACCAGCTTGACAGCAAACTGACTTTTGACCACCAAATTGCCTCCATTGTATGGACAGCTTTCTACATGGCCCACCTTATTAGGAAAAGTATCTCATGCAGGGACAATGAGGTCATAATGTTCCTGTATTCTTCCCTTATAAGACCCATTATTGAGTACAACACCCCTTTCGGCATGTACCTCACAAAGCACATGCAGCAGCTGGAGAGAACACAGAGGTTCCTCACCAGGAGAATCCAGGGACACAAACATCGACCCTACACAGATAGGCTAAAAGCCCTGTCCCTCTCCTTAGTCTCATACAGACTCCTCAAAGGTGACCTCTGTCTGGCATACCAAGCAATCTGACAGCCCGCCTTGATGGGACTGCTGCAAGTCAAGCTCCACTCAGGTAAACCGTATGTGTGACCTCAACCTGGTCTTTGACATCAATAGGACTTGTTGACAGGACAGATTTGTGTGCCACAGAGTCTCCCTTCTGTGGAATAGGCTCCCTCTTCATGTAAAGCAGAGTGCCTCATTAACCCCTTTTTAAGCACAACCGGGATAATGGGATGAGGAACAGAAAATACACCCCTGGGATTCCACCTGTGTCCCTGCTGGCCAGGACCTTCGGGTGCTGACTTGTCAGAACATGGGCTAAATTCTTGCGTAGGGGTTTAATGGCCTATGAGCCAATAGCCTAGTAACTTCCTATGATCCTAAATAGAAAGAGGTGTTAATAAAATATTATACAGCAATCAAGACCTTCCACTTACAACAGGTTGTAATACATCTGCATATCATAGCAGAGCTGTTATTAAACACATATTATGTTCTCAGGTGAGGAAAAACATATTGGTTATGCTTCTAGAATGCTCTTTTCCAGCTGAGAGGAAGTAGTCACAAATTACAAAGACTCTTGCTATGATTTCTGGAATAAAGAAATGTTTTCATAACCCGCTGAACAGAAATTTATTGTTAGTGATGGATTATAATCCATAGTTAATACTGTTTGCTTTTCACAATTTTTTGCCCACCGCGGCTAAAGCACATATCCAGAGATGAGAAGTTATCTTATGTTACATGATTATAAGATAGAGTACAGAGTGCTGAAATCACACATCAATGTGGTTATCCTCTCAGGGATTCCTTTACCAGAAATCACTGATGAACTAACTAAAGGAATGTATAGGGGGAGTCATTAATTACTTTTACAGATGAGCCTTTTCAAGGAAATGTAGTAAAAGCAGAAATGATATCTGGAGTGATAAAGAATGACAAGGACATGTTCAGAGTACTACATTCTCTGATGGAAGGATGACTTCATAGGGCAAATGCCAGCTGAAATGTGTTTGTACAAGAGAGAAGATATGAAATAATCAGTTGATAATACATTGTGGGCTTTCAGGAACAAAACTTTCAATTCCATGGAGACTGAGAAAAACAGTGCTAGAGGATTTTTATTTTTACACTCTTTAGTGTTGTGATAATTAAGTCTTGGCACAAAAAGTTTATCTGGTGGTCAAAGTTACATAACAGGGATGTGAGGGTTACTGTTATGTCACTAAACTTAGTTTGCCCAGAAAACCAATTCATGCACATACTTTCCCTACTGGCTTGGCTCAGATGTAAGGCTAGACTTGAATGTCAGTTGATATGTCTTCATAGGTTCATAGGTAGGTACTAGGCTATTGGCCCTAGGGCCTATATAAGCCTAACCAAAAGGTACCCTGGCTTTCGCCACCCAAGAAAATTATTTTCCTGTGCCACTGTTGAGCAGAGCCACAGAAGTGATCCCCGGGGTGAATTTCCTATCTCCCATCCAATCATCAAGATTTTTCTTGAAGAGTGCTAATGGAGAGCTTTGTTTGATATAGATAGGTAGTTTGTTCCAGAGTATGGGAAGTCTCTGGGACAGGAATCTATCCCTCCAGCATGTTCTGTTTATTGTGGTGATAAAGTTTAGGTCCCTAGAGTGTATAGCTCTGAGGGATTGTGATTTCTTTAAGTGGAGAATGTCCAAAAGCTCTGGGTTTGACATAGCTTTGTATGTTAGGCAGAGATTGCCTCTGAGTAGGTGATATGCGATGGAGTAAAGCTGCAGTTTTTTGAGACCGTCTGCGTAGGCCATCTGTTTGAGGCTGGTAATCTTCTTTGTGAGGTATTTCTGTGGCCTTTCCAGTTGTTGGAGATGTCTTGTGTGGTGCATACCAAAAGGGGCATTGTACTCTATAATGGGTCTAATGAGAGATGAGTAGAGGGGAACAATGACCTCTTTTTTTCCTGGATGGGAAACCCTTTGTGATGAGGTGTGCCATGTAGAAGGATTTCCTGACTACTGTGGCGATGTGATTATCAAAGGAGAGACTACTGTCCACCTGTGTCTCAAGGTCTCTTATCACACTTTTGGTGTTAAGTAGACTACCGCCTATGTGATAGTTCATGGATACAGAGTTTTTACCAAAAGGGATGACAGTGCACTTTTTGGCATTGAGCTTGAAGCCATGGCTTTGACACCAGGCATCTGTCTCAGCGAGGCCCTTTTGTAGGACGTCCACATTGTTTGGAGTTTTGATTATGGCTCCTAGTTTGCAGTCATCTGTGAACTAAGTTAACCCAAGACATTCTGTGTTAGCCTGTACTTCAGTGAAGTAGATACCAAACAGGAGAGGACCCAGGACTAAACCCTGTGGTACTCCACTTGTCACTGGTCTGAAGTTGGATTTGGAGTCTGCTACTTTCACAGTGTGGGTTCTGTCAGTGAGCCAGTTGGCAACCCATCTTGTGACATAGGGATTTATACCTAGTTTATTGAGTTTATCTATAATTCCAGAGTGGGGGGGGGTGGTGTTGAATGCCTTGACGAGATCTAGATAGGCTGTGTGAACCACCTTACCCTCATCTACGGCTTTGGTGACCCCTTCAAAGAAGTCTATCAGGTTTAGGAGACATGATCTGCCTTTTACAAACCTGAACTGGGTGGGGTTCAGAGTTTGGAGATTACCAATGTCATTGTTTATAAGTTCCATGATGATACTTTCCATAGCTGGGCACAAAGCCTGAGGTAAGGCTATGATTGAACATGGTACTTAGGTGGGGTACCAGTTGTTCTGTAGTTCATGTAGAACGCAACCTGGGATGTTGTCAGCTCCCATGGATGCTATGTTCTTGGCTTTGGAGAGTGTGTTTTTTACCTGTGCAGCCGTGATTACAGGAAGTTTGCATTCTTCCGGTATAGAGATGGGCCCTTTAGGGGACGAGAAGGGAGTAAAGTAAGCACTGAACCTATCTGCCAGAATGTTGGCAATATCATTTGGTTTTGTATATTTAGTGCCATTGTGTTGTAACTCAGAGCAGATCTGAGTGTTGCCATTGAGATTCTTGACATAGCTATAGAATCGTGACTAGCTTTGGAGGATTTTATGAGGGATCACAGCTTCTTACTGAGGCTGACCAGGGAGTTCCTCCAATCATGGGATTTTACTCTTTTTTGCAACAGTTTCTTTCTTCTGTTGTAGAGTTTGTTTATGGCAGCGGACCACCAGATTGGCTTCCTTTTTTAGGAGGATAGCATCTTGGTTCTGTTAGGGATTGCACGATCCATGCACTTGTGTAAGTGCTCATAAAGTGCATTTGTGTAGGATTCAGCAGTCATACTTTTATTGTCAGTCAGCATGGGTGTCGTGACGTTTGCCATTTCTGTCTTAAGAAGCGTGAAGTTGGCTTTGGAGAAATTTTTTACGGTGGTTTCCCTAATGGGGGATGGGAGCGGGATGTGGATGTCTAGGGTAATTAGCTTGTGGTCAGATCTGACCAATGAGGAATTGACCACTGGTGTGGAGCACAGGTTGCCCATGTTGGTAATGACCAGGTCTAGGATATTGCTGCCCCTGGTGGGTGTGTGGATAAGTTGATCTAAGGCATTGGAATTTATGAATTCCAGAAAACGTTGAACACAAGAGTTGGTACATGAGTAGTTTGCCCAGTAAATGGTGGGGTAGTTGAAATCGCCCATTATTAGGGAGTTAGGTTGTATCCTAATATGAAGCTGCAATGGTGCAGCGGTAGCATTGTCACCTCACAGCAAGAGGTTCTCCCATTCAATTCTCGGCTGGAGCGCCTTCTTTGTGGAGTCTGCATGTCCTCTCTGTGGTTGAGTGGCATTTGAAAGATATGCGTGGATGGGCATGCCTTCGTTGAAGGTTGGGCGTCGGGCTGGCAACTTAAAAATCTACTGCCAATTATTAGCGGACTGGAGTTCCGCTGTGGTGACCCCCTAACCGGGACAAGCCGAAAGAAAAAGGTTGTACCCTAATATTTTCCGGTGTATCAAGAAATGAGGAGTGGGAATCCTGGGGCATGGTGGGGGCTCTGTAGCAAGCTACAATTTGGATTGCAGTTTTGCCCAGAGTTAGTTGAACTTGGATAATCTCGGATGCATTATGCTGAGCAACTAGCCTGGAGGTGTGGATATCCTTAATGAATATGGACACGCCTCTGCCTTTAGTGTTTCGGTCCAGGTTAGGTGGTCGAAAGGTGTGGTATGAATTATAGACTGTTAATGCAGGGGTACTCTCTGGAGCCTTGAACCAGGTCTCTGTCACTGCACAGATGTCGATGTTCTCCATTTTAAGGAGTGCCTCGAGTGAGTGCATTTTGAGGTTTAGACTTCTAGCATTGAGTAGCAATACCCTCAGATTTTGCATGCTTGTACCTGTTATGGTGGTGAATTTGTCATTTGATCCTTGCCTATAAAAGGCACTATAGGGGTGGCTAGAGACTTAGCCAGTATCCAGAATCCCAGGGACGACAGGTGCAGGCCATCTCTGGCAAACTATCATGGTTTGTCAATCATCTCTTCCCAGGCAGACAGATACTGGATCCCCTTAGAATGACACCAGAAGCTTAGCCAATTGTTGAAGTCAATCATTTTGTCCTTGTACTGTGGTATCTTTCTGGGTGATGGCAGGATGCTACTCAGGGCTAGGGTCATACCTGCCTGGGCTACAAGATCAGACAGCTCCTCCATGCCCCTTTTCATGTAGTCCAGGGAGGTACGTCTCAGGTCATTCACACCAACATGGACAATGACAGAGTCATATTTGTACTTGTTGTGGAGTGACCTGAGTGCGTGGGTTATGTGGCGGATCCTGGCACCCGACAGGCAGTTGACAGTAACTTTCTCCTTGTTTAGCCTGGTGAGTGGAACATCAGTGTGCCTGACTATAGAGTCACCTATGACTAGAGTGTTGGGTACGTTGTTATGCCTTATGGGCTGTGGTTGAGTGGCACACTGAGTTTGTGGGCTATGTGTCATTTGGGTTGTGTTGGGGGGGATGGAGGTTGCTTTCATTTCTGCTTTGGAGGTCCTTGTTGCTTGGGCAGGTTTTTACTGAGAGGCTCCGCGAATGTAGGTGTGTGTTTTGTATTTCTATGTGTGTGTTTTGGTGGTGTAGGTTTTGAGGGACTATGTGGTGAGTGTGGTGTGGTGCAAGTGTTTACCTTCTCCTCTTGACTGTCTAGTCCAGTCTTGGGTGAAGAGACCTTTGCTTCAAGTTTGGCTATATAAGTGAATCTCTCACAGGTTGTAGTGTTGGGTGGTAGGAGGAGAAGGTTGTCTGTGTACATGAGGCAATTGCTGCATTGCCCCAAGATGTCCAGATTCATCAGGTAGACAGGAGAAAACATCAGGAGCTGACCCTTAGTCATGCCTGCATAGGTGCTCATTTATTAAGTACTAAAAACTGTTTTCCTCTAGACAAGTGAGGAAAGTTGAGTGCTGTAGTAATCTGTAGCTTATTTAGTGTTTACAATGAGTTCTGAACAAGTTCTGAGCTCAAAGAAACAGCCTTGAGTGCTGAAACTAAACAGCTGGCTAGTTCTAAGAAACAAAATTAAGCTAGAAGGCTTCCCTCCAACACAGAAAGGCTTGGCCGCTCAGAAGCTTCCAAATCATCCTGGATACAGCAAATCTGTATCTGGACTAGACTACTTACAGGAAAGGCAGGAAACAAGCTTAGAATTTTTTTTTAAGTGGAAAATGAGAAAGGAGGAGTAGAAGCTAAGGGAATTGGCCTTGTCAAATTTTCTCCCTGTATTATGTAGAATGAGGTAATAACACTAGACTGGGAGGAGTGTCCCAGATCAAATTTACAGTAGGGGCGGTGTTGAAGTCGTCATTCTAAGGTCAGGAAAGTCAGGTTAAAGTATACAATTTACGGAGGTAATAAACACGCTGAGAGTCAAGTTATCTGGTTGAAGCGGTAGTAGTAGTAGCTCACTTCCCTTTCTTTATTATGAAACACATAATCACCTGACCTCTCTGCAATAGTGATGTCAGTTTAAGAGCGCACATACAGTTAATTTTCCCCCTTTTCTTTATTATACGCCAACACCCCCACTTGCTCTTACACTGTACACAAACACATAAGAAACATTTTTCTTTTATTTTTTTTCCTTTCTCTTCTTATTACATTCCAAACATGTAATATATAAATTTCTCAATTTTTGATTTTGTAGCAGCTTTAGTAAAAAATATCTGCAACCATATGTGCTGTTGGACAATATTCAATTCTTATTTTATTATCATTTAGTGCAGATCTAACAAAATGATACTTAATGTCAATATGTTTACATCTTTGACAACTCACTGGGTTCTTTGACAAAGTGATTGTACCCTGATTGTCCTTAAATATTGTCACTGGTGCATATTCGCACTCTTGATCTAGTCCACTCAGCAACTGTACAAGGTACAAACTCTCCTGTGTTGTTGCTGCCAGTGCCATGTATTCTGCTTCACATGTAGATAAAGCCACAGTTTGTAGTTTGATTTCCATGAGATAACAGGTCCATCTTTGTTGAGGCTAAAACAATAACCTGTTACACTACGTCTATCATTCTGATCAGTTGTCCAATCCACATCACTGTATGCTATGAGCTTAAGTTTTTTTTTTGCTTTTCTTGTAACACAGCTCTCTGTCCAACGTACCCTTTAAGTATCTTAGTACATGTTTGGCTATCATTATGTGAGATTCGCTTGGTAGTGATAAATACTGTGAGAGTTTATGATCCAGCTAAGATCAGGTCTTGTGAATGTCATAACATATATTAATCTGCCCACAAGTTCAAGATATTCTCTTGGGTTGACAGATTCACTGTCATATTCGAAGTTTGTTTTTTGTTCAGAAGGTGTACTTCTTACTTTGCAATTAGACATACCAAATCGCTCGTATTTTTGTGAGGTCTTTCTTTTGGTTCATCCTTACTTCACCGTTACTCTGTGTAAAGTCAATGCCTAAGAAATGCTTTAACTTTCCCAAATCTTTCATTTTAAATTTAGCCTTGAGCATTCCTTTTATTTCGTTTAATGATTCATGGTCACAAGATGCTATAATGAGATCATCAACCCATATGATTAAGATTATTTTCTTATCTCCAACCTGTCTAGTGTACACACAATGGTCTGCCGGATTTTGTACAAAACCATTTTTACAAAGATAGTCATGCAACATCCTGTTCCAGTTGCGCCCAGATTGTTTCAATCCATACAACGACTTGTTCAATTTATAGACTAGCCTTTTATTATTATTCAGTTTTTCTTTGAAGCCTTCAGGTTGCTCTACATACACCTCATAATCAATAGGAGCATGTAAATATGCAGTTTGCACATCCATCTGGTGCAACTCTAAATCGTACCGTGCTGCCATCTGCATTAGACTTTGTACAGATGTTGTGCTCACAGTTGGTGCAAACGTTTTATCATAGTCTATACCAGCAACCTGATTGTAGCCTTTAGCCACATATCTTGCTTTGTATGTCTCAGTGTCATTTGCATTGTCCTTTATTGTGAAAACCTATCTACCCCCCACTGCATTTTTACCTTCTGGCAGTGTGGTTAGCGTAAACATATTGTTTTCTTTTAAGGACTCAAGTTCTTCCTTCATAGCTTTGACCCACTTTTCCAAGTTAGGTGAAGCAATGGCTTCCTTAAAGTTCTGTGGCGTGTTACATACTAACCTGTAACAATAGTCAATATTAGTTGTCACATAATCGTCGTTTACAATTTTACACTTATAGTCTTTCAGATATACGGGTGGTTTTCTTTCTCTTTTAGAGTATCGTGTACTTGGCTTTTCCTCTTTCTGCATTATCCCTGTGTCTACATCACGTAATATTTCTGTGTCTGCATCACACATTGTCAATTCAATATTGTTTACTTGCACCTGTTTTGTGATCTGACTGTCAGCCTTTACTTTTAGTTTATCATGCACACCCTTTTCGGTACTCAAACTTTCATCCATTATCTCTAGGTCTGTCTGGACCTGGCGTTCAGTGACATTCTTAGTAATGAACTTGACTAACCTGTGTTTGGATAGTAGACCAGATATGATGGGCTGTTTTTATCATATCCAACGACAATTCTCTTCTCACATCTTGGGTCTAGTTTTCTTTTATCTTTTCTGTACGCATAACACACTGATCCGAATTCTTTCATTTTTGAAAGATCAGGTTTCTTTCCTGTTAGCATGTAGAATGGGGTCTGTCCCACATGCTTGTTGTAACACCTGTTGCGAATGAAAGCCACAGTCATTACTGCATATGTCCACAACTCTTTAGGTAAAACACTCTCTATCAACATACACCTTGCCATCTCAAATAGCATTCTCCAATTTCTCTCTGCTGTCCCTTTTTGATGGGTTGAGTATGGTGCTGATGTTTCATGTCTTATAGCATTTTTGCTCAACAGTGACTGAAAGTCTTTTGACATGAACTCTGTGCCATCATCTGATCTAATGCACTTTACCTTCCCATAAGGGGCTGAATCTGCAATGAACCTTTCAGGAGCCTTAACTGTAACCCTCTTATTTTTCAGGAAATAAACAAATATCACACCTGAATAATCATCAGTAAATGCTAAAGTGCACTTAAAACCATCTTTTGTTATCGGCTCAACAGGGCCGGCCAAATCAGTATGGATTAGTTCCAGTGCAGTGTTCGCTCTTGTATCAGGTTCCCTATTTCTACTCTGTACAAATTTCTCTTCTGTACAGGTTTCGCAATTAAAGTTAAATCTCTCAACGTTGCCTTTGATTTTCTACCACCCTTGTTAATTTCGATACATCTTCGAAATTACAATGACCAAATATTCTATGCTAAGTTTGAATGTCATGGCAGCTCTGAGATGCATCAAAATGCGTTTCATCATCGCTCTCTTCTTCATATGTATTTAAGTAAAACAGTCTATCATATTCACTTATATCAAACTTGGTACCATGTTTATAAATGAGTTGATCCTGTCCTTGTTTAAAATGGATTGAGGCCCCCTTGGACATTGCCGCTTTAACAGAAAAAATGCTTTGTGGATACGTCAGGATATACAGCGCCTGAGTCATCTTCACTCTTACTTTACATCCCTCTGTATTTAGCAGCCACACCTCTGCATCACCTCTTATTCGTGCGACACCACTAGTTCTCGTTCCATCAGCCAGTTCCACCACATGTTTCTCTGGTTGGAAAGTTGCATCAAATTACTTAAACTTTTTCAAGTCATTAATTATATGTGACGTGGCCCCCATGTCCACCATCAATCCCTTTTGTTTTAATTCACGAATCTGATGCTCCTTCATTTTGAAGACAAATGTATGGACTTTTCTGTCAGTTGCTTGCTTCACGTTATCTCTCTTTTGTCATCTATAGTTACTGTCCTTATGACTAGAGTTTTTGCACAAACTACACCACTGTTTCTGTCCCTTATATTCCCTTTGACATTCTCGTGCCTTATGTCCCTTTTGACCACAGTTATAACATGTAATCTCTGTTTTTAATCTCTCTCTAAAGCCACTCACTTTCATCACATTATCATTGGTTACATTCACATTCAGTTTTTTAGTATGTTCATAACTTCTCAACTTTGTTTTGAATTCACCAAAAATCAACTTATCGTCTTGCGTGATATGAACTGCAAATGGATTAAAAGTCTCAGGCAGTCCATTTAAAATCATTGCAATTAGTAACCCATCACTGAGCTTTTCCCCAGGGTTTCTAAGTGTCATAATGGCCGTCTCAGCCCAGATAATAGTCTGTAACACTCTCACTGGTAGCCTTCTGGAGGCTTGTTAATTCAGTGTATAGACTAATTACCCTTGGTTTCCCTTTTCCAGCGTAATGGTCTCTCAGGATGTGGAGTGCCCTTCTACCATCATCTGCGGCTTCTTTCATGACTAGGGACAGGCTTTTGTCATCAAGGAATTGTATCAGCTCCACGTATACTTGCTCGTTTTTCTCAGAATCATCTTTTTCTTCATCTTCCAAATCATCTGCGTCCTGCTGCATGTCTCGTAGAATGGCGTCTTTCAGCCCTAACAAACGCAGGTGGCCCAAGAACTTCATCTTTCACAACTCGTAATTTTTCTCGTCTCCATCGAAATACAATCTATACCATCGACTCCCTACTTCCCTCTTGGGCCCATAACCTGTTGAAGTAATTTTTCTAAGGGCAAGAAAGTCAGGTTAGAGTATACAATTTACGGAGGTAATAAACACGCTGAGAGTCAAGTTATCTGGTTGAAGCGGGAGAAAGTAGTAGTAGCTCACTTCCCTTTCTTTATTATAAAGCACATAATCACCTGACCTCTCGTCAATAGTGACATCAGTTTAACAGCACACAATCAGTTAATTTTCCCCCTTTTCTTTATTATACGGCAACAGGCGGGCAGCTGCAAAGCCACCAACTATAAGAACAGCATACAAATAAAGGGTGGGAAACAAACTGCAGAAATGTTTCTCACAGCAGAAAAGCAGCAGTGAGCCTTTATATGAAAGTTTTAAACAGATAAAGGCGCCTCTAGAGAAAGCTATTAACTGCAAACAAGTTATATGACACACTCCTTGGCAGGAGATCAGAACAAAAAACCCAAACAGATGCTTAATAAGAGTGGACAATTTCCAGTTAATACCTCACACTCAGATAATCATACCTCTCAACTGTACAGTATTTCGCTGAATGTCCACATTTTTGCCTTACATTTTTGGTCGATTTTTGATACAATCATGGTTTTCTGGCAAATTAGTGGCAAATCATTAAGGACTGAGGTTTTCTGGCAAATTAATGGTAAATAGTTAAGGACTGAAGTTAGAAAATAAATGACAGATATTTGAGTTTCAGACTTTATACCCTTCATAAAATTCATGCCTATGTAAAATCTGTTTTTCTATTATCTTTCTAAGCTTATAAAAGCAATACTTAAAAAAGTCCCTATTTCTAAGGCTTTGTCCCACTTTTATTAATGACTTTGTCCATAATTCATGCTGTAAGTGGTTGAAAGGCATGCTGTTAATGACACTAAAACTGCTCCAAACACATACCAAAATACACTGAGAAGAAATTCCTCAGGTTTTATTCAGCAGCTGTACATACAGTTTTGTGTCCAGTATCTAACTGCCTGTTTGGGTACTATATGCCCTGCTTAATCATGAAACAGAACATTACCAGCATACCAGAATAGTGACAGGAGGCGGCCTGTGTGAATATTGGTGCTAGTCTCTATTAGCGGTCACTTTTCTACCCAGTCGGCATGCCTTCCTCCATGTGACCTTGCCATCTATGAACCATCCCGACTGACTCTGTAATTGCTGCTGATAGTATGATCCATGAGCCACTGCCATCAAAGTGGAAAAGTACTTCTTTAAATCAACCTCATATTATTCCCTTGCAGTTGTCATACATCACTTTTGCCCCTCTGTCTTTATTCTCCAGCTACACTCCTCCCTTATGACTCCTGGTAATACAATACACTTATATAATATTCCCCTTTCCCATCTGTCATCTTGTTTATGCACAAAAATCTGTCTTTTTTACTACTTTCCCCATCCATTTTGGTAACTCTTCAAGAATACATACTTTGAGCAAGTATTTTCTTTATATTGCTGACACATGTGATTACAGTACTTCAGATGTGCCCTTACCACCTGTCCAGGGAGAGAATGGCTTCAGTATCTGTATAGTCATCCTCACCATAAAGATAAGCATCTCAGCATCCTGTCGGAGCTGCCTGTTGCCCTTTCACACTGGTCTGCATGCTTTAGCCTGTGTATGTAATGCACAGAGCCTGTTAATACTATACTGCATGATTTAACGTACGATAACAAAATACACCACCACTACCTTTTCACATAGTACTGTGTACTTTAGCCTAGAGCTGTAAGGCTGAGCTTATAATTATAATTTGATATTACCATCTATGCAGTGAATTGGAAAAGAAGACAAGGTTATGGATTATGACATATTAAAAATATGCCTTATTTGTATACACAATCCACTTTAAAAATAACAGCATGAATGCTACTGCAGTGCACCAGTGGTAACCATAGCTTCAGTGAAACATGAGTTTTTGATTTTATACAGATGGCAAAACCTAAAATAAGCAGCGAGTGAGGTTACTAACATCTAAATGCAAAGCCAAAATTAAGACTGAGTTTCACAACTGTAGCACTGAAGTAAAATATCCTACAGTAACTGATAGCACCCTTAAGGTTAGTGTTCCTAGAAAGGTCTGTATGCTGGCACTCCTCTTTCAGATTTGCAACAGTTCACCAAACATGATAACTAAGCTCCTATTCACTGCTCTCAGTGAGAGCATACAGATAACAAGACAACTGTGCAGACATACAGCGCAAAAAAAAATCAACAGGACATGCATATGCCCTAAATCAGTCCAGAAAATGACAAAAGTCCAATAAAATTTATCAGGAATACAGACTGCAACACAACTTGGTTAGCAACCACCTGAGCTCCAAGTTCACAGCTCAACATTCTAAAACAATTAACAATGCCATGGAGCACCAAGGTACAATCCTCAGTTTTCACCCTTACAAAAAAATGCATACTATTTATCCATCTAGTCGTGATCACAGTATTTCTGCAGTTTCCATACAGATGCCCGCAGGACTCCAACCTAATAGAGTCCACTTCCAGATTCCAATGCACTTCTGCAGAATAACTACAAAACTCAGGCAGGGAAACAAAAGAATGACACTAACCTACTGACTACCTACCAACATCTATGACTTATAGCAGCTGCAGGATCAATGGATGTCTAATGACCTTTATGCACAAGAACCACAAAGTAGCATAAATCAGAAACAGTCACTGTCAAATTCCGTTTAAGAGTGCTCATTTATCAGCTCCGTGCAGCAAATTTCAACTAGACAAAATCGGTAAAAGTACAGGTGAAGGGCATGTCATCCACTTTGAAAAACTACACAAATGTATTAGTTGCCTTATAAGGATACATAACTTTTTCAAATAAGGAAGTACTGCAACCATGATGAAGAGGGCATTTAGGCTACAAGTGTGTATTTGACACTTGCAACTGCTACTACTACCCTCAAAAATAATTGCATGCACACTTTAAACGTTGGGAAACCTACTTTGTATGTAACAGAGAAAAAAATCAATAAACGATCGAACCATTTGGCAGCGGCACATTTTCCCTTGTGCGTCATTGGTTAAAACAGAAAGAAATTGTCAGAAACTATATATTATATTGCCACGATCGTATCTCCATAACAGAGTGGCTACTGAAACAGCACTATCTCAATCGGCAGCCTGTGCATCAGAGGTGTTACTAAGCAGAATACCAGCACATAACCGCTTGAACTTTTAATTAATCACAGCAAGACAATGCCAAAAGTTTACTTTACTTGCAGACTCAGACAGGCATCAGCATTTAAAAAAACTGTTCCATCAGAAGTCTGGAGTTGCCATGGGAGCCACATGTGCTTCAGGATTTGCTAACTTGGTACTATACTACTGGGAAGATTTATTCATCTTTCAGTCTGTATATAATGACAAAATTGTAGTATATAACAGATTTTTGGATGATATTCTCATCCTCTGGAAAGGTAGTGAAAATAAAGCTTATACATTTGTTGAATATTTGAATCACACTACCCCCTTCTTTAGATTTACGAGCCATTGGCATGCTAATATGGTGAACTTTTTGGAAATTAAAATTATAAAAACAGAGGTGGGTTTACATAGCAATATATATAGAAAGGAGACATACAGTAATTCTCTGTTACATTTTGAGAGTTGCTACCCCTTTCACCAGAGAAAAAGTGTGTTGAAAGGCCAGATGGTTAGACTGTTCCGATTGGTAAGTGATAATGATTTATATCAAGTTGAAATGTATAACTTAATAGGGATGTTCCTTGAGAGGGGTTACTCTCTGAAATTGCTCTTGAAAATATGCAATGAGGCAATAGGAATACAAGGTTTCCACCTATTCTTTGGGGACATGCGTTTAATGAACAGGGGCAAAAACAGAAGCCAGAAAGTGAGGCATTTATTTTGAGATATAATAATCAAGCTCCTGATATTACTGAGATAATAAATAGAATGTGGCTTATGTGTATCCCTGAGGAAAATAAAAAGAAACTGGGTATTTTCCCTAAAGTAGTTTTTAGTAGGGGGGAAAATATAAAAAATATCTTAGAAATACCAAAGAGGCAAAAACAAAGATCATTAATGTATAAATGTGGGATGTGTAGGAACTGCAAATTTATTAATGATGGGCCTTATGTTTCTGTCCAAGGATATGAGTGGACAATAGCTTGACCAGGTAGATGCTGCTGTAATACAACAATGGTGGTATATATTGCAATATGTACAGTACAGTATGTCCAGGGTTCAGCGCAGTGGTGGTGCAGCGGTTAGCATTTTCGCCTCACAGCAAGAGGTTCTCCCATTCGAATCTTGGCTGGAGCACCTTCTATATGGAGTCTGCATGTCCTCCCTGCAGTCGACTGACATAAAGACATGCAGGTAGGTGCATGCGTTAATGGGTGTGCCTTCCTTGGAGGTTGGGCGTTGGGCTGGCACCTCAGCACCGTAAAAATCTACTGCTAATCATTAACGGACCAGAATTCTGCTGTGGCGACCCCTAACCAGGAAAAACTGAAAGACATTGCTTACAGTATGTCCGGGGTTCTACGTGGGCAAAACTGTCTGTAGACTAAAGGATAGAATATCAGAAAACATTAGAGTGATAAAGATAAAGGATGAACACAATGCCCTTTATGTCCACAGTAAAAATTGTCAGAATTTAAAAAAATTCATCTTTTTTGTAATAGATAAAATCAGTCCTAGTGATAGAAGTGGTAATGGTGGAAGAAAAGGAATATAGTTGGCAAGTAAGGCTTAATGCCACCACACCCCCAGGTCTTAATGATAATATATCTATTATGCCTATCCTAAAACAAAAAGCGGAGTGTATTTAGGGATTGTGCAATAAATATTATGTAATAGCAGTTTTTTATCGTATTTTAAGATTATTTGTGTTATATATAAGATGTAATGTGTGGATGTTTGTTTATTTAAATATTTTAGGGAGGGTGTAAGGTTGTCAATTATGTATTATGTATGCAAATTGTTAAGTGGGAATTTTGATAGTGGGATAATGACCGGTTAATGGTGAATTTAAATATATATTTATTTGTTGTTATGATTTGCTCTCATTAACTCTGATGAAACCAAGGATACTGGTGAAAGTGCTTAGTTGTTGCAAGGACCGATTATTCCACTATTCCAGTGGTAATAAAGTGTTTTTTAAGCTTGCACTGTTTTTTATTTTTTATTTTTTCGTTATACAAATAACCGTGTTTGTTCTGGGGTATGCTTTCATAAACAAACCTTGAAAACAGCAGACGCTGTACAGCAGCAAACTATGACTTAGCAACAGTTTCAAGCCTTACTAACTTAAATTAAAATGTAAAAACAATGAGTGAGGACATCTATAAATAGTAGATATAGCAGGCGGTTGGTTCACATACCTGAATTACAGAAAAGTAAATACAACTGCAGCTGCAAAAGTAAATCCTCTGCTCGGGAAAGACTAGTCCGTCAAAAAAACAGATGCTTCCAGCAACTTGAGAAAGAATAAAAGTTCCCACAGTTGTACAACTGTTTTATTATAGGCAGAGGAGGAGTTGAACTAAACATCCTGCATGTCTAATTAAAATGGGTGTTTTTTTGTTTCGGATATGTAATAACTGGAGGAGGACTGTCCTAGAGCAGAAACAGACTGAAAACAGAGGGTGTTATTAGTAATCCGTTGCAGTGTCCGCACTGTGTATACAGCGCCACAAGACTATCTGCAGGCAGGAAGATGGAACCCAGTAATGGAGCTGCAGGTAGGAGGATGAGCGAAAAAGTAAAAATTACACTTCCTAACTGCATTATGGCTTTTTTTGTGATGCAAATATCAACTGATAGGGGAGAAAGAGATGAGGAAAATGAGGAAACTTTGAGACAAACATGTAGTGGTCCTTTAATTTAAATGACAACAAACATTAAACAGAGCTGCTTACAGTCAGCCTGGTGTGCCTCTAAAACTGTTCCCTTACCTCTCTCCTTACTGCTATCATCTGAATAGCACTTTCACAGTAAGTCAAGGTACAAATATACTGTTAGCAATTGCAGTTTATTTTCTGTCTGTCTTTGCTTCAGATAGCAGAAAGGCTAAACAGCCTCTGTCTGTGATGGTATAAATTCCAAGACCAAGGACTATTAGATCTAGAAAAAGTAATGTGCTGTGCATAGCTCTTAACCTTCCATCTCCAAAATGAGGAACACTAGCCCTCATAATGTGGAACAAATGGGCAAAATGTGGAACACATACTAATGGCTTACTAACAACTTTAACTAGGAAGGTCATAGGATGGTTAAAATATGCTGGTTTTACTTATAACGAAGATCTTTTAATGAATTAATATGATTAATTTCTATTTACAATGGATTTCACTTTAAAAAATTCCTAACGCTGAATGTGTGACAGTCTTTCAATGTGGAACTTTGAGGAACTTCGAGAAACGTGAACTTTTTAAGACCCCAAATGAGGTACATTCCTTGTTATGAGGTGCAGTTGAGAGGTATGGTGCTGTGACACCTAATGTTTTAATGCAGCTATTCTAGTATCAATTAATGCATCTTTTATATAAGGCTATTTGTTTAAGATCTCCTATAAGTAATGTTTATTTTTATTTTTATTTATTTATTTATTTACATTTGTTGACTGGGCTAGTCTACCAGGATACATGTCCATTATCAGTAGAGGCCCGGGGAGAAAAGCTCCAAGCATAGACAGAAAACTTATTATACAATATTAATATATAAAAAAAAAGCTATTATCAAGTACAGATAATAACAATATTTGTGAAAGAAAAAAAGAAAAACAAAAATATTGTGTGCCGAGTTATTTAGAGGGGAATAAACTAAGATCAAATACAAAAGAATAAACAATATTTGACAGGGAAAAAAAAACAAAGAGTAATACATTTTAAAAAAGTTATAAAAAAGTTTTGTTTTTTTTTGTTAGTACAGGTAGGAAACATAGTACAACATAAAGGACATCGAAAGGTTTGAGCAATATAGTACACTGGAGAAGTGAAGTAAAAGGGAGAGCAGGAATGGGTAAAGTGAAAAATCAGTCAGGGTTTGTGCAGGGACAAAGCCAGTGAGTTTTAAGATGCTTTTTGAGATGTTTTTTTAAAAAGATGTGTGGAAGAGAGAGTAGAAAGTTCACTTGGAAGCTGGTTCCAGGCTTTTCCCACAGTGTTAGTGAATAAAGAGTCCCCAGCTTTGTTGTTAGATTTAATAGTGGAAACTAGAAACTTATTAGCTGAGCGAAGAGTTGAAAGGTTTTTATAAGGGGTAATCAGATTAGAGAGGATTGGGGTATTATTGGGGTGGTAAAGTATCTTTTGGGTTATAGTAAGTTGATAACAAAGTAGTTGGTGCTGCAGTTCTAACCATCCCAATTGTTTGAGGTTGAGACAGTGGTGGGTTCTAAAAGGGTTGCCAGTGGCAAATCTGGCTATGTTATTATAGCTAGTGGAAAGTTTGTTAAGGTTGTTTTTAGAAAGATTAGTATAAATGGCAGCAGCATAGAACAGGGTAGAGATCAGGTGAGTCTGGGCTACAGTGGTTCTGGCTGTTGATGTAAGGAAGGGTTTGATTCTATACAGGGAACCTAGTTTTTTTGTTGACAGATTTTATGGTAGTGTTGATGTGATAATCATAACTAAGGTTGTTGTCTATGGTTATGCCCAGGAGATGGGTTGTAGTATCAGGGGATATGGTGGTTCCATTGTTAGAGGTTATAGTGAAGAGAAATTGTGGTGATTTTAGAGTAGGAGTAAAGAGTAATAATTTTGTTTTTTTGGGGTTCAGGAGGAGGCAGTGTTGCATGAACCAATTTTCAACAGTATGAAATACAGATTGGGTGAGGGTCTGTAGTGAGGTTGGACACCTAGCTGAGGAGATTAAAGTAGAATCATCAGCATATTGTATGCAGGTGGCTTGAGGAATTTTAGTGTTTAGGTCATTAATAAACATTGAAAAGAGAAGAGGGCCTGGGATAGAGCCTTGAGGTACTCCAATGTTTACGGGGAGGGGAGTTAAAAGCTTATTGTCCCAAAGGACTGCTTGATGTCAGTTGTCTAAATAGGATTTAAACCAGAGTAATGCCTGTGCGTCCAGTGAATGGGCTTTTAATACCTCAATAAGCAGATTATGGTTGACCATATCGAAGGCTTTTGAAAGGTCGATAAACAAAGCGGAGGAAAGAGAGTTATTGTTATGATTTTTGTTTATACAGTCAGAAAAGGATAGCAGGGTAATTGAAGTACTATGGAATGGTCTGAATCCATGTTGGCAGTTGGCAAGTAAATTGTTGTGTAGGAGATGGTCAAGTAGTTGCTGGTGGATGCATTTTTCCATTATTTTAGCTATAGAAGAGAGTAGGGTGATTGGTCTAAAGTTGGAAATATCAGTTGATGCCCCACCTTTATGTAGAGGAATGATGCGAGAGACCTTCCATATAAGAGGGATTTTACTTTCTGAAATAGTTCTATTAATAAGGATAGGAATAGGGTAGGTAATGGCTTTAGCTGCAGTTTGCAGGTATTCTGCTGATATACAGTCAGCAGAAGGGGTGCATGGCTTGAGTTTTTGAAGGAGGTTACAAATGAGGGATGTAGGTACTGGTTGTATATGAAAAGAAGGAACTGAATTTGTTGTGGTATTAGGTGGGAGGGAACTAGTGGGTGGTAGCATATTAGCTAGAGTTTGTATGGCTTCTATAAAGTCGTTGTTAAAGGAATCAGCTATTAGTTTAGGGTTATTGTGGGTGAATCCTGATGGGGTGGGAGACTTGGAGTGCCCTGAGTGAAGTAATTTGTTCATAGCTGACCAGAAATTTTGTGGTTTTTGTTTGTGGGTTTGTTGGAGGTGAAGGTAAACATTTTTTTTTGTCTAGCAGAATTTCTTTTTTGGTGGCATTTCTTAATTGTTTAAAGTACAGGTGGTCAGAAGGACTTTTAGAGGCTCTCCACTTGGCCCAGATTTTATTTCTTAGGAGGATTTTTTGCCTAGTTTGTTTTGTGAACCATGGGGCAGTTTTGGTCTTTATTCAGGATGAGTGATAGGGGGCATGGAAATCTAGGATTTGAAGGAATCTAGTATTAAAGTAGGTGACTGCTTCATCAAGTTGAAGATGGAACAGTGGTGACCAGTAACATGCCTTCAGTTCTGTTTGGAAGTTCTCAGGGTGAAAGTTTTTTTTTAGAATGGGAGGTTTTGAAAATAGTGGCATTGGGCTCATTAAGTTTTTGTTTAATTATATAGGTAAGAGCATGGTCACTGATGTCATCTGGAAGGGTTCCCTGGTTATAAGTAGTAGGGTGACTGTTTATGAGAATCCAGTCTAGTGTGGTTTCCTTACCACTTTGTTTGTGGGTTCTAGTAGGGGTGGTTATCATTTGAGAGAAACCATAAAGATTTATGTGGTTAATGGGATTGGGGGACCTATAGGTAGCCCAGTCTATATTAAAGTCACCTAGCACAATGGTTTCCTGGGGTAGATGGGTAGATAGGCCACTAAGTATATTTTCTAGAGTACTGATATTCTTACCGGGGGGGAAGATAGGAACAGATTATATAGATGGATTTATACTTATTGATTTGCAGTTTGGCTAAAAGGGTTTCTGCAATGGAGTTTGTGGGAAGTGGCACATTGAAGGGTGATACTTGGAGTTCTGATTTATAAAACATGGCTACTCCCCCACCTTTTTTGGTAATATGGTCTTTTCCAGGATATCATATCCTGGGGGGGGGGGGTAATTTCATGGTCTTTGGTTGAAGGTTTAAGCCAAGTTTCAGTAATACAGAGGATATCAAATTTGTGTACATCTAGGAGTGCATGAAGATGGGATATTTTATTGTTAATGCTACAGATGTTAAGGTGAGCTATCAGAAGGGAGTTAGATGAACTTGTTGGGGTAGAGGTGGTGTGGGGTTTTTGGTTAAGTGGGTCACTGGGAAGACTTGTATCGAGGCCAGGGTTTGGATGGATATCACCATCTAAGAGGGGATGTTGTTGAGGTTTTTGTATTAGTTTTATGATTTTAAAGTAGTTGTAAGGGGGTTTCTTATCATGGAAGTAAGTGATAAGGGTAGATCTGTGGTACTTTGGAAGGGTATAGATAGAAGTAGCGATTATGTTAATATGGTTGAGGGAATTTATATGTGAGAATGGTTGGGTTTGTTGGTAGTGGTGGTGCTGTTTTAGCAGAGAAAAATGTTCAAAGAAGGTTAGTGTGAATGCTAGAGTTAGGAAAGCTAGAATAGTAGGTAAGAGTAGGAGGTATGTGTAAACAATGTTATGTTTAGAGGCCATTGGGTTGAATAGGTAAGGGTGGCACAAGATGAAGGAATGTGTCTTGTATTGTGTAGGAGTAAAGGTGTCTAGTAACAGGTGAGAATAGAGGTGACAGAAGGAGGGAGAGAGAGTTGTAGGAGGTAGAGTGGACTGAGGGAAAAAAGTTTAATATGAGTTGTTATAAGGTTACAAATGTGAAAGGAAGTTAAGTTTAGTAGGTAAAAGGACAGGTAAGGGGGAGGATGTAAAGGTTATTAAGTACTGTTCAGGAATTATTGTTGTAGGAAGTGGGAGTGTTAAGTGGAAGTAGATTGTGATAGGTAGTTGAGGGGTTGGGGTGTGGCTATGCAAGTATAAAGCTAACAGCACTGGGCGTGGGATTTGGGGGTAGGGTAGGGGAGTGGAGTGAGCCCGCAGGGTGAACGGAGTGGGTTAGAGCAGATAGATGAAGAATTTGCAGAGACAATCAGAGAGTAACAGGTTCCAGGTGGAGAGAAGGTGGTCAGAGGTAAGTAGAGTTTGGCAGGTTGGAGGTAAAAAAGGATAGTGGAGTGGGAGGAAAAATAGGAGTGGTATAATGGAGCTAGAGGGTGGGATAAGAGTAGCAGAACAATACAGAAAGATTCTCAGCTAGGCAAGGGGAAAATCAGAGAGAAGATCCAGAGAAGTAAAACTAGGGAAAGTGGGGGGAATAGTTATAGCCTAAAGCTAGCTTGGAGCACCACCTAGTGGGCAGAGAGTAGAATACAATGAGGTAACTGTGATAGAAGTAGCAGGTAGGGGTGAAACAGATAATGGGTCCAGGAGTACGGAAATATGGCAGTAGGAACACAGATAGAGAGGAATATGGCTGCTGGAATCCTGGCTCAGAGGCTTAAATACTATCTATACTTGATACAGGATAACTTATACAGAAGCATGTTACAACCTATACTAGGTAAAGTGTAAATTAAACAGATACACTTAAGAAGTAGGACTTGGGTGTAGCATACTTTCTTAATCCATTAGAAACAGGGAAGAAAAATCAAATCACTGGGCAGCAGAAATCTTTGGCCAGGCATTGGGATGGCTGGAAATGGATGAAAGGGGTCTTTACAGACTAGGCAGGTCCTTTAGTGCAGGATAGGAGGTACGGAGTTTCTTAATCCGTTAGAAACAGGGAAGAAAAATCAAATCACTGGGCAGCAGAAATCTTTGACCAGGCATTGGGATGGCTGGAATTGAATAAAATGGGACTTTACAGACTAGGCAGGTCCTTTAGTGCAGGATAGGAGGTACAGAGTTTCTTAATCTGTTAGAAACAGGGAAGAAAAATCAAATCACTGGGCAGCAGAAATCTTTGGCCAGGCATTGGGATGGCTGGAATTGGATGAAAGGGGTCTTTACAGACTAAGCAGGTCCTTTAGTACAAGATAGGAGGTACAGAGAAATTCAAACAATTCCTCTGGTACCAGGAAACACTCAGCAGCCAGGGCAGGAGCAGGGATAATAAAGATCTTTGATTTGGAAAGTAAAGTTGAAATGTGAGTTTCCTGATTTCTTTAACAACTGTACATGCTTACATATGTACTCTGTAACTTGTCTTAGATGCAAATTCAGGGTTTCTGCAAGGTCAAATGTGTCTTCATATATTGTTTAAGTAAACATGCACTTCTAGACTGCGTCACATGTATTATGTTAGATAAAGCTTACCTAAGACAAATTGTTCAAAACATTAAAAACATTTGATGTAAAAAAACATAAAAAGTCTGCCATTTCTTAAATTACGAATACGCAATAAATATTAAGTGACATCTTTGTATAAATGCATCTCAACTTCTTGCAGCAAGAAATCTGGACAAAGCCATAAATAATGGAGGGACAAAGGCCCAAAAATAGGAGCAATTTTTAAGTATTGGTCTTACAAACTTAGAAATTTGATATAATAGAATTAGCCTTTGCATAAATTTTTTGAAGGGTATGAAGTCAGAAACCCAAATGTTTGTCATTATTTTCTGATATCAGTTCTCAATGATTTGCTAGAAAAACATAGTTTTATAGAAGCAGACCAAAAATATGAGGCAAAAATCTAGACAATTGAGGGGTGTGGTAATAATCAAAAAATCTTAAAATAACCTATTACAATTGGCCATAAAAGATGAAGGTTCATACTGCTAATTAAATGTTCTTTCAAACTGCCAAGTATGATAGTTCTGAAATAATGCTTCCCTATTTGCAAATAGGAAAATAAAATTACAGTTGGTTAATAAAAATTAAAATGTCATCTGCTTTTCTTCTGAAGTCACACTGTTATTCCTTAACATTATTTCCATGACAGACCTTATTAGCTTTCCCTTTATGCAAAGTCACTATCACTGCATGTGCATGTTCATCTAGACCATATTGCTGTTACAAAGATGCAGAATGAAATGAATGGAGGTATTTGCTGTTTTTAAAATGATCTTTTTTATAATAACCAAACCTGGGAGTGTTTTCATTTTTTTACTCTAAGAATTTCAGTGTTATTTGTGGTATTTTTTAATGTTTTCTAACTCTATGGCCATCATGACTCCACTGTCTTCATACTGAAGTGACTTTGATGAGTCACAGAAAATAGGTGTAATGGTTCTAGTTTAATATATTTATTTTTACTTAATTTAGAAGAGGTACAGCATATGTATCTTGTTGTCTCTTCTTTTTAATTTATTGATAAAATGTTCTATTTGGTGTGATTACAATAAATAATCTAGTAATAATCAATGCCTGAGGTTTGTGTTGCTCAGGATTTATCCATGAATACCAGATTTAAACCTCCCCCCAGGATGAAACCCAAGAGATCTGACTAAAGCACAAGTGAATAAACACTGTACAACCCACACTCTGTCCACTTATAACTGCTGCTATACCCTGATATGCTTGTATTGTATTTTTTGTTTTAAAGTAGTGTTTCTTGCTACAGGAGGCTAACAGTCAAAGGTTCCACTTTGGTTACAGCATAAAGTAATGCATTACATCTATGCATTTATGTTGCAAGGTCTTCTGTTGTGAAAGCTTTCATCTTTGATAGTTAACCAGTGTTGTGCACCCTGACAAATATCCACTATTAGAGTAATTTCAAAATGGATATTTTACAAACTGAAGGGACAAGAGAATAAACTTACAAGCAAACATTGTAAGAGATGTAAATGGAACTTGCAGGTAAATACAACAATTCTTCAGGGGCAGCTCATGTTATCGGACTGCAGCCTCCCCAGCTGTGAACCACAATGGTACAGTCCTACAAATCCAAATCCAGGCTCCATACAAAGTGAATCTGGACTGCTGCCTTACCAGTCCAGATTCAGGAAGAAGGAAGCAGACTGCTAATTCCCCAGAAGTCTATGTGGTGCTAACCACACAGACTCAAAGGGGATCGGACTGCTGAGTCAGCAGTCTTGGAACGTTCGAAAGAGCCGAGAAACCGGAAGTGTGCATTCTGGCACAAATGCAGGATTACTGAAGCTGTGGGTTGCACGAGAAAGCTATGTGGATACTGAAGCTGTAGGTGATTGCACGAGAAAGCACTATATGGATTACTGCAGGTATGGGATGAAGAAGCTGTGAGAAAGCTATACGGGATGAAGAAGCTGTGAGAAAGCTATACGGAATGAAGAAGCTGTGAGAAGGCTATACGGAGTGTGTGTGTGTGTGTGTGTGTGTGTGTGTGTGTGTGTGTGTGTGTGTGTGTGCATGTGTGTGTGTGTGTGTGTGTGTGTGTAATGCCCCAGTTGGTTTATACTGGTGGCTAGAGAGAGCTCAGGATACCTGCTGTCGGGCTTGAACCATTTACCTTGGGTGCAGGTAATAAGAGCCTGAATTCCCTACCCACCACCACTTGTGAAATGTTTGCAGATTTTTGCTTCATATTTTGTTCTGTTCCTTGTAAAATCTATGGTTTCTGAGTTTTTAATTCCTTAAATAGTTGATGGTGCAGTACTAGCATTGTTGCCTCACAGCTAGAGGTTCTCTGGTTTGATTCTTGGCTGGGGTGCCTTCTGTGTGGAGTCTGCACGTCTTCCCTGTGTTTGTGTGGATTTGCTCTGGTGTCCTCCCATGTTACAAAGACATGTGTCTGCAATATTTCTCCCTGAGCCTCTGCTGAAAATTGGCTTTTGTTCCAAGTCAGACTTTTCTGGTTAACAAATATTAAATAAAATTGACAGGTATTTGAATTTCAGACTTCATATTCTTCAGAAAGTACATAATAACACAAAACCTTTTATTCTATCAATTTTCTAAGTTTATAAGATGAATATTTGAAATTTGTCCCCAGTTTTGGGACTGTATTCCCCCATTATTGGCTTTGTCCAGGTTTTTTGTGCTAAGGTTGAGAGCTATGGTGAGAACTGAATTCACTGAATATGTTTGAGGGCTGTATTCCCCCATTACTGGCTTTATCCAGGTGTTTTGTGCCAAGAGGTTGACAGCTATGGTGAGAACTGAATTCACTAAATGGTAGCCATTTAAGTTTCAGTCTTCCTCTCTTTCACAAAACAGCTGATTTGGCATAGTGGTATGTTGCTCTGACTGTTTTGCACAGGGTCCTGGGTTCAAGTATTGGCAGTGAAATGCATGGTGGCAACACAGCATTTTGTTCTAGCAACTTCCCAAGATTATACAAGCAATGGTTAAAATGTGTCCCTGGTCTTTGGGCTTTTGTCCCCTCCCAATGCATTTTGGCTTTTTCCAGATTTCTTGTGCTGAAAAGTTAAGAGATACAGCTGAGTGTCGAGTAGATTTTACAAGGAGCTGAGAGCTGCAGGGGAAGAGAAGTTTAGTTCTGCTTATGCTGAGACTGCTTGCATTGTTAATAGCACAACAGGTAATGTACTTGCTTTTGATGCAGAAGGCTTTGGGTTCTACTCCCACAGTATGTAGATGCATTGCTGATATTGTACTGTGTTGTAAATGGGGTGGATGCTGCCATCTTGAGAATGTCCTCTTTGGTGAAACTACCTAGTAACTATGAACCCATCCATTATTTGACATCCATTCCCTACTGCAATATTACTAGCTTATCATTTTTTAAATGTAATATAGGAAATTTATTCCTCAAGGGCAACAGGCACTATTTGTAGATGAAAAAATGTTTGCTAGCAGCAACCTCATTAGTTACATATCTTTTTAATGTGGATTTATTTAGATGAATTTTACTTCTGCAGAGATTGTGCATATTTACTGATACTGGTGGATTGTAGAAGTTTGAGTAGACTTTTATGATGGAAATGTTCTCAACTGGGCAGTTTTGTCATTATTGGTGCATGCATTTGTCTCATTGTTTACTGGAAAAATGTTCAAAACAATACATTTAAAACACCCTCTAACAACTGTACTGTATTATACAAGGATTATAATTTAATGCAATCAGGAAGGTGCATCACAGAATACATGTATGTTTTGTGTGCAAGGAGTCTATCATTTGAAAATAGCCCAAAGTTAATCTTTATCTGCCACTAGCCAAATGTATTTTCTTTGAATGTGGGTTTCAATGCTGTTCCAATGAATGCGAGTTTCAAGGGCAAAGAAATTTTAATGCCAAGTCTGTTTTCATTGAGAGACTGCATTGCTTCATTTAGCAGATGTCTTAGTGTTTGTGCTGTAAAATGCAAAATAAAACTTTCAAATGAAGTCCAAATCATCGTAGATCTAAAGCAGTATGCACATTACTGTTTATGGTAAATGGGGTGAAATAGCCAAGTAATGGTTCATTGGAATGGCTACAGGGGGAAGCTCCATTCCACCATGATTTTGTGAGGGGGAAGGGCGGCAAACTCAAAGACAGCTCCGGCTGAACTATACCTCTCAACTGTCCAGATTTTCACAGAATGAATAGATTTTTGCTTCTTATTTTTGGTTTGTTCCTCATAAAATTTGTGGCTTTCTGGCAAATCATTTAGGAATTAAGTCACTAAATAATGACAGACACTGAGTTTCAGACTTCATAACCTTCAGAAAAATATATGCGAAAGCAAGACCTGTTATTCTATCAACTGTCAGAGTTTATACAAGAGCAATTTTTAATACTGTTTATATGTTCCCCCAATATATTTGGCCTTGTCCAGATTTCCTGCATTAACAGGTTGAGAGGTACGTGCAAATAAATTGCTTTATAGAATTAGGCATATCCAAACCTCTCAACTGTCCCCAATTTTGGCTCAAAATGTTGCTCTTCCCCTAATAATCCCTCTGCAAAATGGCAATTTTGGAAGAAAATGAGGCGGGTTTACAATTAATAAATAACTGTAATAATCAGAGTTATAGATTACTTTTATTTCAGAAATGCATGTAGATTCTTTTATTTTGTCAGCTGCTTGGGTTAGCAGTACTAATATTAAAAAAGTGTCCTGTCTTTGACAGGTTCCCAGCTGTATTGTGTGGCTACTTTATATTTTTGCCTCACATTTTTGGTCCATTTTTCATAAAATTGTGTTTTTTTGGCAAATTAGTGGCAAATCATTAAAGACTGAAGTTAGAAAATAATGACAGACATTTGAGTTTCAGATTTCATACCCTTCAGAAAATTCATACTAATGAAAGACCTACTATTCTATTATATTTCTACGTTTATAAGAGCAACATTTAAAAATGTCCTTATTTTTGGGCCTTTGTTCCACTTCTATGTATGGCTTTGTCCAGATTTCTTGCTCTGAGGTTGAGAGGTATGACAAATGTGTCAGGGCCATCACAGTCAGCCAGAGACATTTCAAATTGTGACATACTTGTTGCACCCCACTACCCCCATGTAGTGACTCTGGATGTGTGCAAGCAAGGCAAGGAGCGGTTATGCAGTGTAAATGTGCAGAGTATCCCCCTATCCAAGGTAGGCACAAGTACTACAGTGGCTTTTCATCTGTCCTTGATTTTGCAGAATGTTCTGGTTTCTGTCATATTTTTATACTGTTGATTTATGATTATTATTATTCAGAAAGTGCCTGTTGCTCTGTGTTTAAGTAGCAATGCTTTAATGGCCATCAGGTAAGCTTGTCTGAGATTGTAAGATGCAAGTAAGCTTTAATAAGCATACTGTTAAAGAATTGCCAGCATTGAAAGCCTTTCTGTTGTTGCCATGCAGAGAATACTTACATAACTAGATAACTTATAAGCCTTGGGTATTGAAATGCATATGACAGCATTTGTAATAAAGGACAGGATTGCATTATTTTAAGAAGCTCATTACATTTGTTGGAGACTTGCAATCATCTTTGCTGGCTTTACATGTAAACTAAACAGAATGCCAATCTATCATGTGTGGTCCATAACCTGTGCAGTAATCCTTTAAGCAATATATCTTGAGCTTGTTTCTTGTTTGCTTTTCATTTTTTACTTTGATCATGTTTTCCCCATGAAACAAGTAGATAGTTGTTGTCAGGCAGCAGGTCTTTTTTGGATAAGAAACATTTTCACAAGTGGGGGTATCACAGAGATTGCTACTTTCAGCATGTTACTATGTACTTTAATAAATCTGAATATAAATTATAATTAGAACTGCAGTGCAAGGAGAAGTGGTTTGAGCTGAGTGCTGCTTGTTTTTCTTATACTTGATATTGACTGGCAATCCAGTAATGTATTTAAAAAATGATTTATTTTTTCCTGCCTCACAACCGTTTTTTCCATCTAGATATTAAGTAAGCTGTCATGCAGCCAATGCATTGAAATATTTTTTTTTCTTCTACACTTCATTTTGTCTTGATTGGACTCTCATGATGACAGTTTGGCACCCAGGGCAGTGTATTTAATTAAAGTTACAGTTTTTGTGGTTTTGAGCATAGCTCCTCCCCTTTCTAGTTGGCCGCACCCCTTCCCATTGACCCCACCCATTCAGCTGTCTCCTGCAGCCCTCCCTTTGATTTGAAGTCACCAGCCGCCACTGCAATTCTTACTGCTGATTTCTTTTTATGTAGGCTAAATATTAGCATATTAAGCAATATAGGTTAGTGCATTACTTTGATGTTATGGAAGAGAAATGAGTCAATGATAAGGTAAGGCAAAGTGAGAAGTGAACACAGTTCACTGACCTCAGAATAAAAATAGATCAGCTTCAAAGGTTAAAGTTCAGATCCCATGCACTTAACTCTGTTTGTATGATAACAGAGAAATGGTTATCAAAGTTCACAATGCCTTACTGTCATAAAATGAATTAATGTAAACACATGTCTTATTCATTTACAGCAGTATAAAATGTATCTGATGAGTATAAGAAAAAATAAATAGTGCATTATTCTTACTACTCTGCAGAACTTTTTGTGTGACCATAAGCATGTATTGTCATGTAGTGGGCTTCTTTTGTTCATATTTATGAGAACATTCATAGGTTAAAGTTATTTCTAACATATTATGCAGTTTGCTCTGTGCCAGAGCCTCAGTAGGTAGCACACCCAACTTTGGTGCTGAAAGATTAGAAAGCAATTTTTTTTATCCTACCCCAGCTGCTTGGATTCATTTTCCAGTACTGACACTGCATAAGGTGGGAAGGAGGGTGCGTGTACCACTCCTGAGAGTGTTGTTCTTCGGATAAAACATTAGACTAAGGTCCCATCTGCCTAAATTGGTGGTAGCTTGGATGGATGCAAAAGATCTCATGGCACATATATATCGAAAAGAGTAGGGACATTATTGATACAATACATATGATTATTACACACACAATGTTATACTAATACCATAAGCTTATTTGTGTAACACACAAGTATAAAAACTTAGATGCAAAAAACAAACATATCCATTATCCTACCAACCCATTTATCCACACTCATTTTGTCATTTTACTTACCATTCCACCACCATCTCATAATTTATTAAATAACAATTCTTCACACCTCCTGGTTCCTGTAATCCGATAATACTCATTAATACTTTATCAGTCACACCCCTCTGTTGTGACATACTCTCAGGGGGTAAACCATGAACTATCATTTCAATAGTCACTTATGAAAAGACTAGGGGATGTTCTCTGGTGCCTTGGTCAAGTTTCCCCAAGTCATTATGAATATTGCCCAGATCTCTCCTGAAAAGAAGCCCCTGACCTAGTGAGACTAGCCCAGTCAAGAAAGCATTAAAAAAACATTTTTTTATTTTACTACTGAAATCTGAGTCGTGTATACTATTAGTTTTCTTTTCTACAGTTTATAAAATATTTTATCTCAGCCAGACCTACACTGTCTGATTAATGCAATCCATGATATGATTTAATTCTATTCACGTTTCTTTTGTTATGCACTTCTGTCATCTTCTTCACCCTTAAATACTCTAATAGTTTACGACTCCTGTTATTTCCATATAGTTTGTACATAGTGGTCTTCCTATTAATCAGATGTTCCTGTTATTTCCATATAGTTTGTACACAGTGGTCTTCTTATTAATCAGATGTTCATTTACTCTGAAATAGTTACTACTTTATATTCTTTCTCTTTGTGATGTGGTGTGTTTGGAAAATATTTTTGTTGTGCTATGAAATTCTTACTAAATGTATTAGAATCTATGTAATTTCATTATGTTTTACTTCTTATTTGTCTTTTATAGCTAGTCTGGATCCTGTAAATGTATTGTCTCAGTTATTTCTTATGTAATTTTTACTGTACTTTAAACCTTAACCTTTAAACCTGGCCCTAATGCCAACCTTACACCTTCCCTTAGCAATTCTGTTTCATAATATTACCGTTACTCAAGATGCTGAGACACATCACATAGCAGCAGCATGTACGACACTAAATCTATTTCCTTTCCTAGAGCTTACACTAACCCTAACTTGCAAATGCTTTCACACTCCCGCCCCTAAAGCTAAAACTTTCAGTATATCTGAAATTTTTGCCATTAAAATCCCAAACACATTTGAAAGTTTTGTCATTAAAATCCCAAATCAGTCCTTACCTTGCCCACATGCACTTGATCTTCCTTCTTCAGACATGTCCATCATGTGACAAAGAGTGCTTTCAATTAATTTTCTAGCACTTTACTCACTCGATGAACAGTTTTGGCAGATTATGTGAATCCATATATATCTATCTATCTATCTATTGACAGCACAGAGGTTAAGGCAAACTGGTAGATCTGGGTTCAAAACCTGGTTGGGGCACATCTGGGCAGGAGTAGTATCTATCTACTACCATAATATATCTACTACTTCCATAAATATATCTATTTCCATAATATATGCCACAAAAATCCAACAGTAGTTTATCTGTAGAGTCGCCGTAAGTCAATTTTTGACTCGGGGGCAATTAGTTGCTTGCTTTTATACACACACACACACACACACACACACACACACACACACACACACACACACACACACACACACACACACACATACTTACACACATATATGGGCTCACTTCACTCTGTTGAATTGTCAGCACATTTAATTTCACATGCTTGTGTGTGTGTTCTTCTTTAACTCCTAAAGTATAGAGACTACAACCTTTTCCTTGCCTTCTTTAATTAGATATGTATATATTTATGGCATTTAGTTTTAGTCCATGACTCTGACAACAGTTATTTATGTGGGACAAACCCTCTTGTAGGATCACTGAGTATTTGAAGGATTCAATGATTGCTCCCAGCTTGCAGTCATCTACAAACTTAGTCAACCACAGACCCTTGACATTTGCTTTGACTTCAGAGAAATAGGTGCCAAACAGGAGCAGCCCCAGCACACAGTCCTATGGGAACTCACTAGTGACAGGTCTTTTTGTGGAAGTGGCTTCCCCATCCTAAATTCTTGTATCCTATCTGTGAGCCAGTTTGAAATCAAGTTGGTAATGTGGGGTTTATTGCTAATTTAACAAGCTTTTCAACAATACCTGAATGGAGTATCATGTCCAAGGCTTTGACCAGGTCAAAGGCAGGCAGTATGTACTGTCTTCCCTTCATTCATTGTTTTTGTGACTTTTTCAAAAAAGTCTACTGGGCTGAGTAGGCATGACCTTCCTTTGACAAAGCCAGATGAAGATGAGTCCATTGTTTGGAGGTTTTTCTATGTCTTTATTGATTAATTCCATGATGTCTTTCCATGGCTTTACATATGAGGCTGGATAGACTTATGGGATGGTAATTGCCAGGGTTGGTGGATAACCCTCCCTTGTGCAAGGGTATGATTGTTCCATTCACTTGGTGGAAAGCCAGTTTTAAGGCTCAGACTGAACATTGTTAAGGAAATAGAAATGTCATGCTTCATGATATTCAAGATGCATCCTTGGATGCTGTCAGGGACTGTAGCCGTAGTTACTTTTGGCCTTTGAAAGCATCCTCATGATGAGAGCTGAAGATGTATGGATTTTTGGTAATCCTTATGAGATGACAGGGGGTGAGAGGTGGTGAAGTTTGAGCTGAACTTATCAGTCAGTACGTTTGCTTTACCCACAGCTTCCATATAGGTGGTGCTGTTTACAATTAGTTCAGCTCACTACTGTTGAGACTGTGGCTATAGTTGAAGAAGGCCTTGTGGTTTTCCTTGGCCTGGGTGGCTATTTTTTTTTTTTTCTTAAATTTGGTATTGGTAGTTTTAATTAGACTCCTAAGTTGCTTGTTGAATTTAATGATCCAATTTCTATTCTGACGGGTTTTGCATTCCTTACTCTTATTCTTTGCTATAATTTCCTTCTACTTCTTATAAAGCTTATTTAAGTTGTGATACCACCAGGGAAGTTTGTTTTTAAGGTTAGCCTATGCTTATTTCTTCTGGGTACAGCTAGTTCTGTGCAGTTGTATACATGGTGGTATAAACTGGCAGTTTATGTTTCCACATAAACAATAGAGCTTTCTTGGTTTGGAAGGATTTAAAACTAGCCAGGGCATCACTTTGTATTAGGAGGTTTGCTTTGGAGAAGTTTCTAAAAGTACCAGGGTTCGAGGAGTTCTCAGGTTTTAATTTTATTTTGAGGGAGAAGGGTTTGAGGATGTTACACTGGGGATGGAGCATAGTTCACCTATCATAGTGAGGTCAAGGATGATATTTCCCTTTATTGGTACTTTACTAGATGTTCTACAGTGTTTATATTGACAATGTTCAGGAATCTTTGAGCTAGCACACTAGTATTGGTATATAGCTCACCAGGATATGGTAAGTGACTTTGCTGATGGTGAGTTGGACATCAAGAATTTAAAGGGCATCATGCTGCTTTACCAGCCTTGATGTGAGACACGTCTAGATGAAAACTCAAACACCTCCTCCTTTCTTCCCTTCCTGTGCAGTGTCTAGTCTAAATGTATGGAAGGCTTTGTAGGCCTGCACCACTGAATGCTCTTCAGTGATTTGAACCATATCTTGGCCACTACACAGATGTCAATGCCTCCCAAAGTTAGGAGGGGTTACATTGAGTGGATTTTTTTATTTAGGTTCCAAGTATTTTTAGTGGTGCCTTTATATTCACCTTTGTTTGTTTTATGTTTGTAATGTAAGCACTTTAAACATTAGGCCAACCTCCCATTTTGGTATGTCAATCCAGCTGGCTTTGCCTGTAAAGGCACTATGAGGATGGATAGTATTTTAGCCAATACACAAAAATCTAGAGAGGACAAGTGCAGACCATCCCTGGCAAAGCAGTGCTGTCTGTCACTCATGTCCTCTCAGGCATGCAGATATTGTACTCTTCAAGCCAATTATTAAAGTCAATTATTTTTTTGCTTGTCTTGAGGTACCATCCCAGCAGATGTTAGAATGTTGCTCGATGCTAGGCTCATATCTGCCTGGATCAGATAGTCCAAGAGCTGCATCATGTTTCTCTTTATATATTCCAGAGAGGTACACCTCCAGTAGTTTGCATCAGCATGTACTATAACAGAATCATGATGGTACTTGCTGTTTAAGGACTTGCATGTGTGATCTGGCAAATCCTGGCACCAGACAAGCCACTGACTGTCACCCTTTCCTTATTAAGTCTGGTGTGTGGTGCATCAGTGTGGCTAACTATGGGGTTACCTATGAATGGAATATTAGGTCAGATGGATGCTTGCCTTATGGACTTGACATCTGAGGCAATGTGACCCCATCTGCTATGTGAGGTGGTAGTCTTTGCCTGTATTGCAGGCTAGACATGTTGCTGAGGATACTCTTGTCTCGTGCTCTTGTCTCATTTCAGAGGTCTTTGTGGTTTGGGCAAATTAAGCATTAGAATCTCTGCATAAGATGGACTATGTCTTTTATGAGAGGTGTGCAAGGTGTGATGTTGTGTGAGCTGATGATAATCCTTACATCAGTGGTGGATGTGGGCAAGCTTTTAGCCCTCAGTGAAGTAAAATACACACCTCTCTTGCATACTGTTGTTTGAATAGTAGGTAATTGTCAGACAGCACAGCACAATTCTTACATTGTGTCAAGATACCCATTTCAATCAAGTTGGCTACAGAAATTGAGAGAGTGTGCTTGTCCATGATTCCTAATTACTGCAGTGCTATCTGTCTGATAGTGGAGTACTGGTAGTAACACAGCTGCACGCAGCTTGGAATTAATAATTCTTAGCTTCTTCTCTCACCAGAAGCAAACAGTAGCAGTAATTGCAGTTCCTAGGCTCACCAGTGATTGATAGTCTAGTCCAAGATGTTACAGATGCGACAGATTTTAAAAATAAGATGGAAAAAGGATTAATACTCTGAGTATTGTAGTGTGTAGTAAGTAAGTAGAATGATATGAAATAGAAGATCACTCAAGAGTCTAAGAAGAGGGCCTTCCCAGTTGATCTATCAGTACCCAGCAGATGAGACTCGGAGGACTGTCCAAAGTCCAATTTATAATAGGGGCAGGCTGAGCATAAGTCACCAAGCTTAAAATCACAATAGTGATGGGGCAGGTGGATGAGTGGGGGAAAATCAAATGCAGCCAGACAACAGCAGTAGTAACAAAGCACTTCAGCTAAATAATTAAGCTAAATAAGAAATCTTATTTCTCAGTTCTTCCCACTAATCACCTAGATTATATTCTTTTCAAGGGTCTATATCATGTCAGAAAAACGTCATTACAGTGAATGCCATTTCACTGACACATATAGACCGAAATCGGAAAAGAGCAAAAGCTCAGGTCAGTGATTTCCTTCCCAGGGAAAGAAATCCCTTGGCCTGAGCCATGACATTGCCCTTTACCCAACTGTAGTGTGATCTCGGAGTTGGTATATTTAGTTAGGAGAGATGTGGGGGGGGGGGCAAAGCCCCTACTTTGTAATGTTTTAAGTGGTATGTTGTGTTTTGTTGGTTCACCGATTTTTTCCATGGGAAAAAAATCGGTGAACTGGGGTTTCTCTCTTAAGATTTCGGTCTATATGTGTCGGCGAAACGGCATTTGCTGTAATTCCCTTTTGCTGATATAATATAGACCTTCTTTTCAGACAGTGAATAGAAAAGGAATTCTTTTCTAACCGACCCTAGTCAAGAACTTCTAAAACTCCATAAAAAAAATAAACAAACTTCCAGGTAAAACAAAATTTAAAATACCAAAAAAGGTAGTAAAAATCAAAACATAATGGAAGAAAGCACACAGCACTTCTGCTAAATGCGTTCTTGAATGCTTACTGTTTCTCATGATTCTGCAGATGAGCATAAAATGAAGCAGCATTTTCTGATTCAAGGCAACATCCTGTCATAAATAACTGTAGGCATAACAGAGAGATTTTTAGCTAATGCCACTGTAACCTTGTGGACTATTACATGAAGGTCTCAATACACAGGGACCTACAACTCTGAAGTTTTCTAGCTGAATTCATACCCACAAAGGAAACTGCTTTCCAAACAAGATCCTTAAAAAACTGAAACCTTCCCCAAGATGATATTAAAAGCCCAGTTATGAAAGACAGATTTTCTGAGGGTAGGATAGGGTTAAGTGCTTTCGTAACAGACATCTTCAGATTGGCCAAGAGGCTAGAGTAGGATCTCGGATAAGACATTTTGACAAAGTAACATAGTAATTCCAAATGCAAGTAGCAAGTGTGAAACATAAGCCATTATACTGTGAAGATTAAACAGTAACCCTCCTGTGTGGCTCTGGAAGTGTGTACTCTAACATCCAATGACTGCATCTTGAGGTTTTTGACAAGATCAGGTTATGGCCTCATATTTCAAACAAATATTCAAATCTCTGAAACCTTAGGTTCCTAAAGAAGTGTAAATGGCAAGTTCTTCAGTATAAGCTATTTTTTACAGTGGTAGTATTATTTAGATTCTAGGTTGTAAACTGGATTTCATAAGTCAGAGTAACAATAAATGTTAATTTTGTAAAACCGAATACAATATATCAGTAACTACTCAAGTAACCCACATGCATTCAGTAGCATGTTGTTCATTCAGCAGACAGCTTTCATCTGGGGCTAAGCAGTCCAATCTGTGCAACTTCCTTGTTGAGATAGTTAAAGAAATAACAGTATTGTTTCAACCTACATTGCTATGAATGTTTATATAGGGACAACAATTATCCAAGATTTTTTCCTGTCCTATAGGCACATGACATGTTACTTATTCTACATTACCGAATGCCCTATCAGCCATCTGAATGTGCAAAGATTTCTCTAGAATCTGTTGAATTTTGTGTGTATTGCTTCCAAACATGGTAACAAACCATAAACATTGCTTGATATCACTTAAATTCTTAGATTTATAAGTCAACAAATCAGAAAGATGACAACGCCCTGCCCTCGCCTGGGCTTGTTTTACTACCAATTTAATATAATCAAAATTTAAAATGTATATCAGCTGACTTTCCTAAATCCAGATCAACATTACAGATGCACTTAATGCACAAAAACTGGAAATAAGGGATGTGATAAATCATGAATTTAGGATGACAAGTTGAAGTCAAGAAAGATTATTAAGTTTTTAGAAAATGATTTATGGTATAAATACATCTTTATAACCATCTATCAAGTTGGTTACCATGACATTTAATAGTCTAGAGTAAAGAGGTTTATTTAACTGTAAACCTGATGTCCAGATAAGTTTAGCCTAGTTACAATATTACCCCATAATAGCAAACAATCATTGAAAAACATTCTTCATGTTTCTACATCTGAATAATATAAATTGTATTCCTGGTCATATATCTAAACATGTTCCAAATACCCCATAATGATATTGACATTTATGTGGGCAAATGTAGCTCCCATAGCTGTACCTCATGATTGTAAATAACATCTGTGGTCAAAAAGTATTATGTTCATTTAAAAAACAAACCCAACAAATATAATAGAAAGGAGTTAAAATCATGAGGATAAAGATTCCCAGTTTCCATCCAGAAAGTATGGCCTTAACATCAGCTTTGTGAGGAATAGATGTATAGAACATTTCCACATCCAGTATACATAATAAAGGTTGATTCTCAGTATGCATATTATCCGTGAGTGAAACAAATTCCATCACGTCTTTAATTCTAGATGTTACCAGACCAAATAAAGGTTTCAAATAAAACTCACAAATTTTTCTGACAATTCTTCCATTACAGAGTCATGGCCTGAAGAAGGTATAGGTTATGGGTAAGTTCTTTATGCACTTAAGGCAGAAAATAAAAAGAGTGACAGATGGTGTGACTTAACCTGTTCAGTAATGGTCCCTTTAGTCACCATACCCTGTAAAAATGTATCAGTTGTATGTTCAACCCGGGTCTATCGCATTTAAGCAATTCAATGAATATGTCATAGGGAAAGGAGATAGTTGGCCAACTTCATGGAGTTGCCCTTTCCTTCCCTATAGTGCAATCTCGGAATTGGTATATTTAGTTAAGGGAGTGTGGGAGGCAGAGCCCCCCACCTGTATTGGTGTTAAATTATTTTTTTTTAGTGAACGACCACGTAAGTGTTTTCCCTAGGGAAAAATTTGTTTACCTGGCCGTTCGCTCTTTTTAAGTTTTGTGCATTATGTGTCGACTTTTACATAGTCGCACATACGCACTTTCGGTCTTATAATATAGACCCTTTAACCCTTACTATGGGATCCATTTGCAAGGGATATACACTCTCATCTATACCAATTTAGCCAAGAAACTTTCACCTAAAGAGTCCTAATGCTTGCTATGGTCCTATATACGTGGAAATGGGGGAGACTAATACTTATGCATTGCAGTGCACACATCATGATGACATATTACATAATATATATAACTGTACTGTCTGATGCAAGGCAGGCATTATCAGAGTCACCACATAGAATTCCAGATACATCTGGGCAGTCATATCTAAACTTCAGCTAAAGCACAGCAATCAGACCATTGGTAGCCATCACTGAGCCTGAAACTCTGACTTACAGGATTCCAGTCATCACTTTATATTTGGCAAGATTACAACTGTAGTACAAATCATCCTTGATGGAGCCAAAGCAAAGAGATGTTAACAGCAAAGTCAGACCCAAAGTCATACAACTTAACAGTTGTAATATTAAATTTTTACGCCATTCCAGTCATGACACATTATTATCCAAAAGGTTGTTCTTTTCTCTTATCAGGCTACTTTGCTGTCCACTAAGAAGAATCCATATAATGGTACAGCATACTTACTGGGCTACTTCCTAACAAATCATTCTGCACACATCAAACATCCTTGTATTGTGGCATATGCCTTCAGTGACTGTAACATCACCTTTTAGATTTTAACAATGAATTTGGCAGCCACTCCCCACTATTTATAGATTCTGTATAGGACCTCTTTTCATTCTCAGTGCAAATGGCTATCAAAATGATGCATCACTGAATGGTTTCTCATTATTATATTATTGGATGTTAGCAGGACTTCAATGATAACTACTTTGTTGCTTCCATTATAATCAAAATGCATACCAGAATGCTGTGGCAAGAAGAATGTTCCTTGATTCAAAGCAGCCTCACAAAGGGAAAAGCTATAAAACATTTATTCAGGAGAGAGTTGTACTTTAAGGTTGCTAGGATTCATCCCCTCCATTTTTATTTGTTTTATATATGTTTTAAACTTTTTAACTCTTTTTATCATTTTCTGAAAAATGCATTGTTCTTTCTCAGAACTCATACAGCTGTTGTGTGTGTGTGTGTGTGTGTGTGTGTGTGTGTGTGTGTGTGTAATTCTGAGTTTTGAAAAAAAAAGTTGATTGTGCTTTTTAAAAACAGTCCGCAGTTTAGGTCTGTACATAATATGTCAGTTATAGATTACAACACCTCTTCCGACTATTTTAAGGGAGTGGAAATGGTACTTCCTTGGAGGCTGGTTTGGCTGCTAGAGACACAGGAAACAACCATTTCATTATTGGCTCTGACTGCTTTAGGTGGCTGGTGCTTGAGGCAACTTGGCATACGCTAAAGGAAGTAAAAGGAGAAAATATGGTAGTATTGTGCTGTGGGCAGAGCAAGGTCAGAATGAAGTGCCAGCCCAGGAATTAAAACTCTTTTTATTACTAACAGTAGCTTATTATTATCTTTTCAATTACTAAAAACATTTTGGCCAAAAAATGTGGATAAGAACACAATATCCTATTTCAAGTAAACAAAAAAACCCGCTTCTTTCCAATAATCAGCAGGTTGAGAGCATTTAGAAATGGAATCACCGTATTCATAGTGTGTATTAGATTTTGACTTAATTACAGATGTCATTAAGCTATCAGACAGATAAGGGAATATTCAGATACTTTTCACTCTGGGAACAAAATAATACTGTCTACACACTGAACGTTTTGAAGACCATGATTAGGAAAGAATGTAGAACTTCCTTGGACCTGGATTTCATACCTACAAGTTGGACGACATAGAATGACTTTCTTATTATCTCCACTACGTGTTGGTCAAAGTCTAGACTACTGTCTACATATGTTCCCAGGTCCCTTTTAATAGGTTGACTCTTAGGGATGTTTTATCGATGCAATAATTAACTTGAGTTGCTAGTTTTCCAAGGGGCATTATAATATATATATATATATATATATATATATATATATATATATATATATATATATATATATTTTTTTTTTCATCAGATCATTGATAAAAATCTTTGAAAACACATTTGGTTGAATCAGAATTCATAAAAACTGTAGAAGGGTATAGACTAATTGCTGGTGGGGTTTAGGATTTTAGGATTATAAGAATTACAATGCAAATTAATCTAGAACACCATTTGCGCCTCGTGTTGAGCGCACATCTCTAGAAGTTTGTGCTTACGTGCCATCAGTGATTCACTGCATGCTGTGTTTTCTGTTTTCTACATGCTTGTATGACCATGGAGTTAGCATGTTTAATTAATGGATTGGAAAGCAAAGCCTCCCACATGTGGGTTACAGGGGGTGTGGGGGGGGGGGCTTGCTCCTTGAAAACAAATTTAGGAGATATATTTGCTGTATCAGAAATTTTCTATGAAATAAAATATAATTCAGTAATACGTGTTTGCAATGGAAGGTGTTTAAATGGATTTTTTCCATGATTTGTGATTCAGTGAAGATGGTATTAAATGAAATAATATACACATGTGTTTATGTGTGTATATCTATATCTATAGCTGTATCTATCTATCTGTGTGTATATATATATATATATATATATATATATATATATATATATATATATAGATCTACTTCAGTAGATTGACATACCAAAAAGGTGAAGGCGAGAAAGCACAACAACAAAAACTCACATGATGGACACTCAAAACTGAGGTAATGTAGTGAATGCAGTTGAAGCAGGTAAGTATGGAAGGTAAGTGCATAAAACTACTGAACTGTTTTGCAGGGAGGGAAGCACCTCTGCACCCCCCACACCCCTTGCAACTGAAATATACCAACTCCAAGATCACACTGCAGTGGGACAGAGGTGCTATTTTTAAATAGTGTACTTACCTGTTTCAGTTGCATTCACTATATTATCGCGGTTTTGAGTGTCGAGCACGTGTGTTTTCATTGTTGTGCAGTTCTGGTATTTCCATCTAGGCTTTCTGGTCTTTGGCTTTTTGGTAAGTCGATCTACTGAAGTAGATCCATATGTGTGTATAAATATATATATTATATATATATATATATATATATATATATATATATATATATATATATATATATATATATATATATACACACACACACACACACACACACACACACACACACACACACACACACACACACACACACTCACACACATGCACACACGCATTCATATATTACTATGTATCTCAATCTCTATCTATGTATAAAATCTTTAAAAATATCATTTAAAGAGCTTATTTCAATACATGAAAGGTATGTAAAGTCTTTTACCTTCGATAATGTTATGCAGGTCCACAAACACATGCCACATTTGTCAACTAAAATTCACATTCTTCAAATGCCAATATAAATGAAATCATATCCATTATAAGTGCACCCGGGGGTTGTGGGGTAAAGCATAAACCTATAGCACTTTGAGTTATTCATCCTACCAAAGCCACACATGATTTTTAGCTGATTACATCATTAATGAATGACCTGGTTCTATGACCATGTTGTCTAATCAGTACATTTATGTTTCTGATGAATTTAAATATTGGCCTTGCCTCACCATTTTTTCGCTTCCTTCACTAAGTACATTTTGCATTTTAGAATCTATCTTTACTGGGGTTTTTTATGTACATTTTGTACCATTAAGTTATTTTAAATTGCCTCCACCTTCTCCAACCCCCAGAACTGCAGCTTTTACAAAGGAATCAAAAGTTGAAATTTAAACCACACACTGGCTTATACAATAGATTTAATTGTTTGTCCTACTGATTTTGTCTGTGTATACTTCCACACAACATACCAGCTTTCTGTATGTTGTTTGCACAAAAGACAGCAGCTTTATTACCAATTTTCATTTTGCCACTAATGCCCATGTCATACACGCATAGCTCTTCTTTTAAATGATTGCACAGACTGTTGTTTTGCAAGCATCCATCAACATATGTAAAGTTGATATTTATTTATTTGCTTAGTTACTTTTACATTCATTAACTAGGTTGTTCATACAGCTCATCCATAAGAGTCTTCAGTTTTCTTTCAAATTTTCCACCATCCTCTAAAAAAATTACTTCCAGCTCTGAATTGGATAAAATGGGCATCAGAAAATTGATGACTAAAATAAAAGAATGAATGATACTGCCAATTATAATTTAAAATAGGATACAAAATGTTAACAGTCACAGTGAGATATAACCCATATGTTTAGATGAGACACAAACTGAAAATGTTGTCACATTGTCTAATAGCTTTAGGTATTGAACTGAACTCTGTGACATATATGGTACAAGCATTTTCTATCCCTCAGGGTTACTCCTTCAGATATCTGCCTTCATTGGCAATCAAAAATCATCTTTTCCTATGTTTCAGCCATATCACTAGTGGGTGAACATCACATGGATTTATTCTGGCAGTGAATATGCTGTACCCACTCATCAACTTTAGCTGGGTATATGTTATCGACCACATTTATCTGCATCCACTTTTTTGGGTCATTTTTTTTGTTCCATTCAAATGAGTACTATCACATGTATCTCCTCTTTCCACCTGATTTATCCAACTGTCATGGTTCTTAGTCATCTCTATTGTCTACCTTTATTTTCCTGTTACACTGTTGCCCTTTGTTGTAGCCATAGTGGGACAAGTGGGAAGGCAATAGTGGTCAGTGATTTAAATGCATATTCCAAAGTGCCTCTATACCAAGCAGAATCCTGCTATCTTAACTCCCACCTCATTACTACAGTTTGCTGTATCCCAGGCATCTGTATGCAATAAAATTCAGTGAGCATGTACCACTCTCTTTTTCATTCCCTGTGATGACAGACTTGGCATTTAATTGCTCATCCCACATGTTGACATCTTCAGTGCCCTGTCATCTGATTGAACATAGGTAGCTAGCACCATGGTTTGGAGCAAACTACCACACCACTGAAATAATATAAATGATACCTGCATTCTGATTTTCTTTGTGCCTGTCTATCTACATTTGGATACACTCCAAAACTACTTGACTTGATTCTTAATTTTCTATGGGTCCTAGTACAGAAGGTAAAAGCTAACTGCCTAGCAGTCCCTATCCAGAACTACTGTTTTATTTATTATCATAGTAACAAAACAGAAAAAATTGTTGGTTTTTGACATATTCCACAAGCAGGAGCCACGTTGTCTCAGATTTTACAATTTTTTTTGCCCAAAATCCTCTTCACCATCCATTTTTCATGACATTACAGACATGTTAATCAGTCTGTGAATTTCATACCTCCTTTCTGTTTCTGTGTTTATGGATTAAGGCTCTACTGGCCCTGCCCTTACTCTAGGGGTACCTCCATCCCTCCTTATACAGGACAATCCCTTTTTGGGCAGTGGTGTCTTGCAAAAAACATGAAAATATCTTTAGCACAAAAAATATTTCCTAATTTTTTCTAATAGTTGTGTGAAACAATTATTTTATAATTGAAACACCTTCATTTTTTATGAAACAGCATATATACCTCAAAGCCTTTATTTTGTCAAAAAGTAAAATGTAACTCTTTTCACTGGTTGTGTATATTATTTCTCCTTAAAAACCTCAAGTTTTCATAAAATAGTCCCATTTTGGGCATTGGAAAAGATGACAACCCTACCCTGATCCCCCAGTTCAGTTCTGGAAATCTATTCAAGGTAACCAATTCTCTTACAAAGGATCTTTTAATATGTCCACTGCTTTATCAAGTCTTATCTGTAATAGCTCCATTCTTGTCCACTCTCAATAAAAATATTTGCACTTAACCATTCTCCATCAATAAAGGCTCATCTGATGTAAAACCATACAAATTATATTTACTCCATATATATGCTTTCAGTGGTCTTTACTCAATAGTCCCTTCCTTTCCCCTTTAGGTTTTCTTTCCTTTTTATGGGTTTCTGTTTTCACTTTGTAAATAAAATAATTCCTGTATCTTATCCTCTTCTCCTTCTTCCAAGCATTAATTAATTTCAATTTGTTTTCTTTCCAATCCACTAACTGATTTCCCCTTGTTTTATTCTTCTCCCTTTCTATAAGGCCTTTTCACTATGTAGCTAACTCTATCATATCAACTTTACAAACTTTCTTTCGCTACAGCTTCTAAGTGTTAAGTATTTTTCTTTAACTGTTAAGTGCTGCTCCTACAATATACTGTATACCTATTATGTATAGTCTACTGATAAAAGCAGTCTCAGAAAAAAAAATAAAGTTCCTACTATAACTCATTATTATCAGACTGGATAAACATGTTCCTCTGAACTTAGTTCTGCTAGTGATTATTACTCTTGCTACTGCTTTACTCTCTTCAGTCATTTTTTACTATTTCTTATTCAACATATGCATTTTTTCTCTGTTTATTGAAAATATGCTATGATTTATGTATGTCAGTGTGAAATACATGTTGAGCATTTCTCCCTGGGCCTCCTTTGAAATTGGGCTTTGCTCAGACTTTTGTGATCAACAAATAAATAATAAGCTGCTTTTCTGTAAAAAAACAAACAAACAAAAAAAATTCTAAGCTTGTTTTCCACCTTTCCAATAACTAGTCTGGTCCAGAAACAGATTTGCTGCATCCAAGACTTTTGTAAGCTTCTAAGCCCCCCGAATCCTTTCTGTGCTGGAGGGAAGCCTTCTAGCTTATCAGTGGGAGTGGTAAGCACTAGGTAGCCTATCTACCAAAAGAGGAGTGGTTTTTGGCCCAGAAATTGTAGTTTATTGTCTGTTTGGGCAGTTTTTCCATCCCTTTTAACTTTCTGGTTAAAAAGCCCGCGTTTGCACTTGTTTCCCACCTTTCCTGTAAGTAGTCTAGTCCAGATACAGATTTGCTGTATCCAGGACTGTTTATAAGCTTCTGAGCCCTCCCAAGCCTTTCTGTGTTGGAAGGAAGCTTTTTAGCTTATCAGTAAGAGTGGTAAGCACTAGGTAGCCTATTTACCACAAGAGGAGTGGTTTCTAGCTCAGAAATTGTAGTTTATTGGCCACTTGAGCAATTTTTCCATCCCTTTCAACTTTCTGGTTTAAAAGCCCATATTTGCACAGGTTTGCACTTGTTTAAATTCTGCAAATCCAGTTTTGGTGTCCTGCAGACTGCAAGAGTATCAACAAGGGGAAAGAAATAACTCTAAGTGCCTCCATTTTGATTTTTTCCTAATTTACTGCTTTCTGCACTTGTTAGAAGTTTTTTAATTCAATTGCATTTATTTAAACTGTATTTGCTTTAATATTGCTACACACTCAAGTGTGTTAGCTTGCACTGCATTTGAATTGTTTTTACTGATGTTTTAGTTGCTTTTCTGTAAAAAAAAGGTTCTAAGCTTGTTTCCCACCTTTCCTGTAACCAGTCTAGTCCATATACAGATTCGCTGTATCCAGGACTGTTTATAAACTTCTCAGCCCCCCCCCCCACAAGCCTTTCTATGCTGGAGGGAATCCTTCTAGCTTATTCGTGGGAGTGGTAAGCACTAGGTAGCCTATCTACCACAAGAGGAGTGGTTTCTTGCCCAGAAATTGTAGTTTATTGGCTGTTTGGGTAGTTTTTCCATCCCTTTCAACTTTCCGGTTAAAAAGCCTGTGTTTGCGCTTGTTTCCTACCTTTCCTGTAACTAGTCTAGTCCAGATACAGATATGCTGTATCCAGGACTGTTTGTAAGCTTCTGAGCCCCCCAAGCCTTTCTTTGTTGGAGGGAAGCTTTCTAGCTTATCAGTTGGAGTGGTAACCACTAAGTAGCCTATCTACCAAAAGAGGAATGGTTTCTGGCCCAGTAATTGTAGTTTATTGGCCATTTGGGCAGTTTTTCTATCCCTTTCAACTTTCTGGTTTAAAAGCCCATGTTTACATGGGTTTGCGCTTATTTAAGCTCTACATATCCAGTTTTTGTGTCCTGCAGACTGCAAGAGCATCAGGAAGGGGAAAGAGATGCTCTAATTGCCTCCATTTTGATTTTTCCTAATTTACTGCTTTCTGCACTTAGTCATTTTTTAAAATTTAATTGCTTTTATTTTAAACTGTATTTGGTTTAATATTGTTACACACTCAAGTGTGCTAGCTTGCAATGCATTTGAATTGTTTTTACTGCTGTTTTAGCTGCTTTTCTGTTAAAAAAAGTTCTAAGCTTGTTTCCCGCCTTGCCTGTAACTAGCCTAGTCCAGATACAGATTTGCTGTATCCAAGACTGTTTGTAAGCTTCTGAGCCCTCCTCAGGCTTTTCTGTGTTGGGGGAAGCATTCTAGCTTATCAGCGGGAGTGGTAAGCACTAAGTAGCCTATATATCACAAGAGGAGTGGTTTCTGACCCAGACATTGTAGTTTATTGTCCATTTGGGCAGTTTTTCCATCCCTTTCAAATTTCTGGTTTAAAAGTCTGCGTTTGCACTTGTTTCCCACCATTCCTGTAACTAGTCTAGTCCAGATACAGATTTGCTGTATCCAGGACTGTTTGTAAGCTTCTGAGGCCCCCCCCCCCAAGCCTTTCTGTGTTGGAAGGAAGCATTCTAGCTTATCAGTGGGAGTGGGAAGCACTAGGTAGACTATCTACCATAAGAGAAGTGGTTTCTAGCCCAGAAATTGTAGTTTATTGGCTGCTTTGGGCAGTTTTTCCATCCCTTTCAACTTTCTGGTTAAAAGGCCTATGTCTGCACTTGTTTCTTACCTTTCGTATAACTAGTGTAGTCCAGATACAGATTTGCTGTATCCAGGATTGTTTGTAAGCTTTTGAGCTCCCCAAGCATTTCTGTGTTGGAGGAAAGCTTTCTAGCTTATCAGTAGGAGTGGTAATCACTAGGTAGCCTATTTACCAAAAGAGGAGTGGTTTCTGGCCCAGAAATTGCAGTTTATTGGCCATTTGGGCAGTTTTTCCATCCCTTTCAACTTTCTGGCTAAAAAGCCCACAGTTGTGCTTGTTTCCCACCTTTCCTGTAACTAGTCTTGTCCAGACACAGATTTGCTGTAACCAGGACACTCTGTAAGCTTCTGAGCCCCCCAAGCATTTCTGTGCTGGAGGGAAGCCTTCTAGTGATCAGTAGGAGTGGTAAGCACCAGGTAAACTATCTACTACAAGAGGAGTGTTTTTTGGCCCAGAAATTGTAGTTTATTGGCCTTTTGAGCAGTTTTTCCATCCCTTTTAACTTTCTGGTTTAAAAGCCCACATTTGCACAGGTTTGCACTTGTTTAAACTCCGCAAATCCAGTTTTGGTGTCCTGCAGACTGCAAGAGCATCAGCAAGGGGAAAGAGATACTCTAAGTGCCTCCATTTTAATTTTTTCCTAATTTACTGCTTTCTACACTTGTACAATTGCATTTATTTAAACTATATTTGCTTTAATATTGCTACACACTCAAGTGTGCTAGCTTGCACTGCATTTGAATTGTTTTTACTACTGTTTTAGCTGCTTTTTTGTAAAAAAAAAAAAGTTCTAAGCTTGTTTCCAGCCTTTCCTGTAACTAGTCTAGTCCAGATACAGATTTGCTGTATGCAGGACTGTTTGTAAGCTTCTGAGTACCCCCACAAGCCTTTTATGTTGGAGGGAAGCCTTCTTGCTTATCAGTGGGAGTGGTAAGTACCAGGTAGCCTATCTACCAAAAGAGGAGTGGTTTCTGGCCCAGAAATTGTAGTTTATTGGCTGTTTGGGCAGTTTTTCCATCCCTTTAAACTTTTTGGTTTACAAGCCCGCATCTGGACTACTTTTCCACCTTTCCTGTAACTGGTCTAGTCCAGATACAGATTTCCTGTATCCCGGACTGTTTGTAAGCTTCTGAGGCCCCCCCCCCAAGCCTTTCTGTGTTGGAGGGAAGCCTTCTAGCTTATCCGTAGGAGTGGTAAGCACTAGGTAGACTATCTACCATAAGAAAAGTGGTTTCTGGCCCAGAACTTGTAGTTTATTGGCCATTTGGGCAGGTTTTCCATCCCTTTCAACTTTTTGGTTTAAAAGCCCGCATCTGGACTTGTTTTCCACCTTTCCTATAACTAGTCTAGTCCAGATACAGATTTGCTGTGTCCAGGACTGTTTGTAAGCTTCTGAGCCCCTAGCCTTTCCTTGTTGGAGGGGAAGCTTTCTAGCTTATTAGTTGGAGTGGTAACCACTAAGTAGCCTATCAAAAGAGGAGTGGTTTAAGGCCCAGAAATTGTAGTTTATTGGCCGTTTGGGCAGTTTTTCTATCCCTTTCAGCTTTCTGGTTTAAAAGCCCATGTTTGCATGGGTTTGCACTTGTTTAAGCTCCGTAGATCCAGTTTTGGTGTCCTGCAGACTGCAAGAGCATCAGGAAGGGGAAAGAGATGCTCTAAGTTCCTCCATTTTGATGTTTCCTAATTTACTGCTTTCCGCACTTATTTTTAGTAATTTTTTTAAATGTAATTGCATTTATTTTAAACTGTATTTGCTTTAATATTATTACACACTCAAGTGTGCTAGCTTGTACCACATTTGAATTATTTTTACTGTTGTTTTAGCTACTTTTCTGTTAAAAAAAGTTCTAAGCTTGTTTCCCACCTTTCCTGTAACTATTCTAGTCCGGATACAGATTTGCTGTATCCAGGACTGTTTGTAAGCTTTTGAGCCCCCCCCCAAGCTTTTCTGTGTTGGAGGGAAGCCTTCTAGCTTATCAGTGGGAGTGGTAAGCACTAAGTAGCCTATCTATCACAAGAGGAGTGGTTTCTGGCCCAGGAATTCTAGTTTATTGTCCATTTGGGCAGTTTTTCCATCCCTTTCAACTTTCTGATTTAAAAGCCCGCATTTGCTTGGGTTTGCACCTGTACTATTACTGGTGCCAGTCTGCTATTCAGTTTTTCTCTTAAATCTTGCAATTCTTTCTTTATCTCTCTCTCTTGCACTTGAAATAGCTTAATCGCTTTGCACTTCAACAGGTTTTTGTAGCAATTATTGTAGCACACCTAAGTGCCATCAGCACTAGTCTTTCTTCACGGAAATAGCCCAAATACTTAGCAGTTATGACCACCCCTCATGGCATGATTAAAGGGCAGTTCCCTGTGCTTTCTCCTATTAACCTGGTGTAATTTGGCATTCTGAGGCTGTGTAGCAACTGCCTCCTGTACACAGACAATCCTCTCCTCTTACCTCCCAACACTCAGACTTGTGAGAGATGCACTTATATTACTAATTTGAAAGCTATGCACTCTCCAGCCAAGACCGCACTAGCTGGTCAAGAGGAGATGGTCAACACCTGCACCACACCACATGGAACACATAGCCTTCCAGAACACCCACCATCACAGCTCTCACGTAAAAACGCAACCCACACACCCACCTTTGTGGAGGCTCTCAATAGAAATTTACCCAAACAGCAGAGACCTCCATGACAGAAAAGCACTCAACCACCACAATGCAGCACAAACCACAGGACACATAGCTCACCTCCACAGTGTGCTCCTCAATCTAAGCCCTAAGGCTAAACACCTCCCAATGCACTAGTCATAGGTGACTCAATAGTGAGACACACAGATGCCCCACTTACTAGGTTGAATAAGGAGAAAGTAACAGTTGCCTGTCTATCAGGTGCAGAATCCGACACATAACACACGTACTCAGGTCACTCCACAACAAGTACAAGTATGACTCTCAGGTTGCCACACGAAACAAGGTTTATTAATATCACAATGCACCAAAATATGATGAATAAATAAACGAACTGAAAACTACCAGAAGTACTAAGCGCTTTCACCCTATTGTCATACGGGCATCTTCAGAGTACTATCACTTAGTCTGTTAATGACTGTTAAATAAATTCTCTCCTAATTGCTCCTCTCCTAATCTCATAATAACTACATGTTTATGGATGGTGAATATTTCAGACAATGTACAGGGGTAGCAATGGGTGCTAGGTGTGCACCCATATATGCAAATTTAGTACTAGCTCAATGGGAGACCCAATGTATTTTTACTTCCAGGTACTGGTCAAAAATAACACTTTACGTTAGGTACCTGGATGATATCCTTATTTTTTGGAAGGGCAATAAAGATGAAATAAGGGAATTTATCTGGTTTCTGGGTACAACATCAACTTTTTTGACCTTTACAAGTAAAATACATGATGAAAACTGTGAATATTTAGACATCAAATTTTATTTTAATAATGGTGGTATTGAGTCCAATATTTTCAGGAAAAAAAACTTCTTCATATTCTTTTCTACATTACAGTAGTTGCCATCCACACTTTCAAAAAAAGAATCTTGTAAAAGGACAGATGGTTAGGCTATCTCGCATTATTAGTGATGACAACAAATTTATTCTTGAACTGGAAATACTTATTAATATGTTTTTAGACAGGGGCTATCCACGAAACCTTTTACACGAAATTAGGGAAGAAGTTAAGATGAAAAAGAATACTGTATATAAACCTATTATAAAATTTGGACTGGATACTCTATCCACAGGAATGATGGCCATTAACAAAAGACACTTTTATTATACCTTACAATGAAGATTCAGATACTGTAGTTAAAATATTAAATGACACTTGGATTAGTGTCTTTTCAAACAAAGATGAATTTAGTGAAATAATAGGCAATTTTCCCAAGATCACCTATAGTCGGGGCATTAACTTAAAAGAATGTATGGAAAATAACAACAAGGGTCAGGTATACAGTATGTCAAAAATGAGCAAATGTGGCTTTTGTAAAAGTTGTAAATATGTGAATGATGGACCATATGTTATGGTGCAAGGTTATGGAAAATCAATTAAATGTCCCGGATACTGTAATTGCAATACTAAAATGGTGGTCTATTTAGCTACTTGTACATCATGTCCTGCATATTATGTAGGTAAAACTACTAGGAAACTCAAGGAACGTATAATGGAGCACAATAGAGACATTAGGAACAAGAAAATGGTGAATTCATTATACGTACACAGTATTAGATGTAAGAATTTTAAAAGATTCTTATTTTTTGTGATAGATAGGACCCCAAAATTTGGAGATAAAGGAGGTGATTACAACAATTTGTTAGAAGCTAAGGAATGTCTATGGCAGTTAAGATTAAACGCCAATTGTACACCAGGCATTAATGGACACATCTCTATTTCAAGCATTTTGAAACAAAAGTCTTACTGTATCTGAGTATATTTCGTTGTTGTTTGTTGCTTTTTAAAATGTACTGTGTTTTTATGGCATACATTTTATTTTATTTTATATATTTGCATTTTAACATTATTCTATATTTATGTGTGCTTTTCTTATAGAATTGGTTGCTATATCTACAACAGGAAATGGCAAGCCAGCTTGTATTAATAAGTTTTTTTATATTCTGGCAGCTATAGTTGTTACGATATGTCAGGTTTCAACAAATAAGTATATTTAGTTTTTTATTATTACATTTTATTCAGTTTTAATACAATGTAGTTAAATGTATTTTTTATAACTGAAATATGTAATTGTGTACTTGATTTTCAATTAAGGGCGTTGTGCAGTTAGGAGAGAATTTATTTAACAGTCATTAACAGACTAAGTGATAGTAGTCTGAAGATGCCCATATGACAATAGGGTGAAAGCGCTTAGTACTTCTGGTAGTTTTCAGTTCGTTTATTTATTCATCATATTTTGGTGCATTGTGATATTAATAAACCTTGTTTCGTGTGGCAACCTGTGAGCCTTCGTTCTGTTTTACTAGTTTTAAGGCTCTCTATTACAAGTATGACTCTGTCATTGTCCATGTGGGTGTGAATGACCTGAGACTCACCTCCCTGGACTACATGAAAAAAGACATGGTGGAGCTCTTGGATTATGTGGCCCAGGCAGGTATGACACTAACCCTGAGCAGCATCCTTCCATCACCCAGAATGACACTGCAGTAGGAACAAAAAATGACTGACTTCAATAATTGGCTAGGTTTCTGGTGTCATTCTAAGGGGATCCAGTATCTGTCTGCTTGGGATGACATGAATGACAGAGATAGCCTGCATCTGTCACCTCTGGGTTTCTGGGTACTGGCTAAGGCTTTTGCCATCTTTATAGTGCCCTTTTTTAGGGTTTATATTGTAACATCGAAGTTGCAAAACTTTAAATGTTACAATATCGAAACCACAATATCGAAGGTGGAAAATAGCGAAGCCACAGAATATTGAATTCTTACCTAGGGCAAAAATTTGGTGGGCCATTCCACGGCTTCGCTATTTCCTCCACTCTGGTGAGATAGTTACGGACCTTAGGGTTAGGGTGTGGGTTAAGGTAAGTGCATAGATAGTGATGCATGTAGTGCTTAGAGTAGGATTAGACATAGGATTTTGTAACTCTATGTGTGTGGATTATTTGTTTTGCTTGGGTATAGCTGCTTAGGGTAAGTGTGCGATAGTTACGGACCTTAGAGTTAGGGTGCGGGTTAAGGTAAGTGGATAGATAGTAATGTATGTAAGGTGTAGTGTAGGGTTAGAAGTAGGGTTTTGTTAAGTGTATGTTGTGTGTGTGTTTCACAGAACAGCAAATTTTTTCCCAGGGAAAAAATTTGCTGTTCTGAGTGTTCAATGTTATCACATTTCGAACTTCCAAGTTTGAGCTTATGGTGTTCGATATTTTAGAAGTTCGATTATGTGATATAAACCCCCTTTTTTAGGCGGTGTTCCAAAGACCAAATTATCACCATAACAGCTCTAAATAAATGTAATCTGAGGGTCATGCTGCTCAACGCTAGAAGTCTAAATGTCAAGATGCAGTTTTTTGAAGCACACCTCAAAATGGAGAACATCGACATTTGTGCTGTAATGGAGACCTGGATTAAAGCAGCAAAAAGCACCCCTGTGCTACCAGGCTATAACTCATTCCACACCTTTTGGCCTCAGAACATGGACTGAAGCTCCAAAGGTGGTGGTGTCTCCATAGTCATAAAGGATATGCATACCTCCAGTCTAGCATCCTAGCATAACACATCTGAGATACTTCAGGTACAACTAACATTGGGTAAGACGGCAATTCAGGTCGTAGCCTGCTGTAAGTCCCCAACCATGTCCCAAGACTCTCACTCCATGTTCCTAAGCACCCTGGAAACTATTACGGTCCAACCCAACCCTCTCATACTAGGTGATTTTAACTACCCCTCCACCAAATGGGAAAACTACTCATGCACCAATACACTGGCCCAACACTTCCTGGAATTCATCCATTCCAATGCCTTGGACCAGCTCATTCTGACCCCCACTAGAGGAAGCAACGTCCTTGACCTGGTTACTACTAACATGGGTAACCATTGCTCTACACCAATAGTCAATCCCTCCCTGGTCAGATCCGACCATAAACTAATCAACATGGAAATTCACATCTCACCCACACCCCCTGCAAAGGTAACTACCTTGAAAAACTTCTCCAAAGCTGACTTTGGGCTCCTAAGAACAGAGGTTGCAAACTTCACAACACCCAAGCCAATGGAAAATAGCTGAATGACTGCTGAATCATACACCAGTGCACTGTACGTACATGTATATAAATGCATGGAACTAGCCATACCCAACAGAACCAAGACGCTCTCCTCCAAAAAAAGGAAGCCAATCTGGTAGTCCTCTGCCATTAATAAAATCTACAACAGAGGCAAAAACTGTTGCAGAAAAAGGTGAAGTTCCAAGACTGGAAAAACTCCCTTATTAGCCTCAACAAAAAGTTGAGATCCCACATCAAATACTCCAAAGCCAGCTATGAAGGTAGAATTGCAACAGACACTAAAACCCACAAAGTCTTCTATAGTTATATCAAGAACCTCCATGGCAATACACAGATTTGCTCTGAGTTACTGAACAATGGTACCTCCTATACTGAGCCATACAGATATTGCCAACATACTGGCCAACAGATTCAGTGCCAACTTTACCCCCCCCCCCAAAAGGACCAATCACAATACCAGAAGAAAGCCAGACACCCAGCATTACTGCAGCACAGGTTAAAGCTGCAATGTTCAAGGCCAAGAATACAACTTCCATGGGACCCAATAACATCCTGGCTGTGTTCTACATGATCTACAAAGCAAACTGGCACCACATCTGTGTGCCCTGTTCGGTCAAAGCCTCACCTCAGGGTACCTAATGGCACACTGCTACAGCCAACCCTCTCCATAAGGGGGGAGTGTCTACAGACCCTGGGAATTATCGCCCCATTAGCCTGATGAGTCTGATATGTAAAGCTATGGAGCACATCATCATGGACATAATTAATATAGGAAATCTCCAAACTCTAGACTCTACGCCATTTGGCTTTGTGAAAGGGAGATCATGCCTGCTCAACCTGGTTGACTTCTTTGAGCCAGGCACCAGGGCTGTGGATGAAGATAAGGCAGTGCATACAGCCTACTTTGATCTGGCCAAGGCCTTTAATACCATTCCTCACTTGGGAATTATTGATAAACTCACCAAACTAGGCATCAACCCCTATATCATTAGGTGGGTTGCAAATTAGCTCACAGACAGAACACACAGTGTGAAAGTAGTAGACTCCAAGTCAGACTGCTGACCAGTCACAAGTGGAGTCCCACAGGGATCGGTCCTGGGTCCTTTCCTGTTTGGCATCTACTTCTCAGAAGTACAGGCCAACACAAAGAGACTCAGGCTGACCAAGTTCACAGATGACTGCAAGCTGGGAGCCATTATTAACTCCCCAAGTGATGCAGACATCCTACTGAAAGGCCTCACTGAGACCAATGACTGGTGCCAAAACCATAGCCTTAAGCTTAACGCCAAAAAATGCCAAAAAAAACCTCCAAAATGAACTTGACTCCAGAGCATCATCATGTGGCAAGTGATCAGATGCTACCTTTCTACCTATTTTTCCCTTATTTGGGAACTCATTGTTACAGCATGTTACTTGAGCTGCATTTTCTACACTAAATCCTTCACTTCACAGGTGATCCATAACTTTAGTTTCTAGTTTTTTAACTTCTCCGTTATTAGTCTTTTTTTCTTCTTTCTCCCTTTGTTTTCTTATTTTTTGTATTGTGAAATTTTCTGTATCCAGGTGCCTTTGCTTGTCATAACCATCAACCCCCTTTTTTCCCACTTTCTACATGGGGTCAGCATGTCATTTTAACTGTAGCCATCTCTCTTGATTCAATACTACATTCCAGCCTTCTTTGACACTCATGCCTAACTGTCGCAAATCCACCTGTTTGCTGGACACCCTCATTTCCTCTTACCTTCTTCCTGTCTGTTCCAAATCTTCTTTACCAGATTGTCTTCTGCTTTTCTGGACATGTGCTTTGACCCCTGAAATCTGTTCTTTTTCATCTTTTCTGTAATCAGAGCTACTTTTGGTATCTGCTGTTCATCTGTCCTATAGTATGAATCCTACCACCCTTTTCAGGCACTTAATTTCTATCATCCCTAGCTTTCTCATCTGCTCGGCATTTACTGACCAGGTTTTTGTACCATACAGTAGTACTGGATTAGCAAGGAGGAAGTAAGGACAGATATGATGAGGATGAAGAATGGAAAGGCTATTGGTCGAGATGACATACCTATGGAAGCATAGAGGTGTCTAGGAGAGATGGCAATGAGGTTTTAACCAGATTGTTTAATGAAATCTTGGAAAGTGAGAGAATGCCTGAGGAGTGGAGAAAAAGTGGAGTGGATGTATAGTAACTACAGAGGGATAAAACTGATCAGCCACATCATGAAGTTATGGGAAAGAGTAGTGTAAGCTAGGTTAAGAAGGGAGGTGATGATTAGTGATCAGCAGTATGGTTTCATGGCAGAAATCAGCACTACAGATGTGATGTTTGCCCTGAAGATGTTGATGGAGAAGTATAGGGAAGGTCAGAAGGAGTTACATTGTGTCTTTGTGGACTTAGAGAAAACATATGACAGGATGCCTAGAGAGGAGTAGTGTTATTGTATGAGGAAGTCAGGACGGACAGAGAAGTGTTTAAGAGTGGTACAGGATATGTACAAGGGCAGTGTGACACTGGTGAGATCTGCAGTAGGAGTGACGGATGCATTCAAGGTGGTATTACATCAAGGATCAGCTCTGAGCCCTTTCTTATTTACAATGTGGACTATGATGTTTGCAGATGACATTGTGATTTGTAGTGAGAGTAGGGAACAGGTTGAGGAAACACTGGAGAGGTGGCGATATGCTCTAGAGAGGAGAGGAATGAAGGTCAGCAGGACTAAGGCAGGCTATATGAGTATGTGAATGACAGGGAGGACAGAGGAATTGTGAGGATGCAGGGAGTAGAGTTGGCAAAGGTGGGTGAGTTTAAATACTTGGGATCAACAGTTCAGAGTAACGGTGAGTGTGGAAGAGGGGTGAAGACGAGAGTACAGGCAGGGTGGAGTGGGTGGAGAAGAGTGTCAGGAGTGATTTGTGACAGACGGGTACCAGTAAGAGTGAAAGGGAAGGTCTACAAGATGGTAGTGAGACCAGCTATGTTATATAGGTTGGAGACAGTGGCATTGACAAAAAGACAGGAGTCAGAGCTGGAAGTGGCAGAGTTAAAGATATTAAGATTTGCATTGGGTGTGATGTGGATGACAGGATTAGAAATTAGTATATTAGAGGGTCAGCTCAGGTTGGATGGTTTGGAGACAAAACAGAGAGGCGAGATTGCATTGGCTTGGACATGTACTGAGGAGGGATGCTGGGTATATTGGGAAAAGGATGCTAAGGATAGAGCTGCCAGGTAAGAGGAAAAGAGGAGGGCCTAAGATAAGGTTTATGGCTGTGGTGAGAGAAGACATGCAGGTGGTTGGTGTGAAAGAAGCAAGATGCAGAGGACAGGAAGAAATGGAAACAGATGATCTGCTGTGGCGACCCCTAATGTGAGCAGCCAAAAGAAAAAGAAGAAAGAAGATGACAGTAGTACTGGTCACACCACTGTTTTGTACATCTTACTATCCAACTTATTTGGTATTCTTCTGTCATATACTACACCTGAAACTCTATGTCAGGTGGCTGCAGCCCCTCTGATTCTAGCTTTGACCTCTTCATTCAGACTTCCCTTCTTCTCAATCACCCCTCCCAGATACTTGAAACTATTACCCTGTTCCATTATCTTCCTTTCTATCTCAATTCTCAGCTTCTTCTAATGTCCCCCAATTTGCTGTCATTACCACTGTCTTATATGTACTTAGTTTCATTCCATGTGCCTTCAGTTTTGTATTCCATTCCCTTATCCTTTGCTGAAGTTCTTGCTCAGTCTGCCTGTAATGTCACATCGTCTGCATATGGCAACTTTGTTGATCTGTCCCCACAACGTTTTTGCTAATGTAGTCCATCACCAGTATGAACAGCAGTGGGTTCAGAGCTCAGAGGTGAACTCTGATACACACTCAGTCTCACAGGGAACCACTCTGTGAGACCAAACACTGTTTGTAACTGAGTCATTGGGTCCTTGTACATAGCCTGCACTAAATTTACCATTGTTTCTGGGACTTCAGATCACTGTAGTACTGCCCAAATCAGCTTTCTTGGGACCTTGTCCAAAACCAGGCTTTTACCTGTATTTCTCTTCAAATGTCTTTGATGGTGCTTTTTTGCATTCATTAGTTTTACTTTTTCCTTTGCATAAATATTGCACCATATCAAATCTCTTTCTTTCCCATGTCCATGTATTTTCTTCAGATGTCTCCTGCTCCTCCTATTTCCCCTTAATTTGGGGGCTCATTGGTCCATCATGCTGTAAAAATAACCTGTGTTAGATTTTCTACACTAAATCATTTACTTTGCAGGTATTCTATAACTTCATTTTCTTTTTGGCTAACTTTTACATTTCCCCCCTTTGTTTTGTGTTCTTATTTTTTGTATTGTGAAATTTTTTCATATTCGGGTGCCTTTGCCAGTATTTTCTTCAAATATCTTTGGCATTGCTTTTTTTTTTCCTTTGCATAAATATTACACCATATTACACCTCCCTCTTTCCCATGTCCATATTTCTTTTTTATATCTCTCAAAAATTTCTGTGTGCTGTTCTTTATATTTTTGCTTTTCTTCTATTGCTTCTTTTTACTGTGTAATGTTTTTATGGATCTGTTGTATTAATAAATGCAAATTTGCACTTGAAGCTTTGATAGTTTTTCTTCTTCAAGTATTTTTTCTTTCCTGTAATTTCTCTGTTCATCTTTTTGAATATCTTCTATCTGGAAATTCTGGATGTCTTACATAATAGTAACTATGTCTTCCTTATCCTCAATAGTCCAGTCTATCATCTTTATGGCTCTTTTTTGGCTTATCAATTTTTGTTGTTTTTGTGGACTACTACTTCTTTCTACAATGGGGGGGGGGGATTGGGGGTGGGGGACATCCTCCCCTTGAGGCTGGCCTAACCACAACTTTTCTTTGTGCACATGAAATTGGGCACTTTTTATCCTAGGCTTTGTGCATCCAGTTGTCTTTATTTTCTAACCTACCTCATACTATGTAAGATAAAGTTTATATATCAATGTCGTCTTGATGAGATTTTGTGAAAATGGGGTCCACCATGTGAAGGCACTCACCAAGACTTAAGGATGACTCCAATTCCAGCAGTACTACTTTTCTTTGCTTGCTGATTTCATCATCTCTCCAGCTGGACATTTTATACTATAAGGTTTTGTTTCTGTGCTCTAATACTGCTCAGTTCAATTTTTTAATCCATGTGATTAAGTATTCACATCTCTTATTGACAGTTTCATAATAATAAGCTTATTTGTTAACCAGGTAGGCCCACTGAACACACAGTCCTTATTCGGGGGAAGCACAATCAATGACTGATTAAGTGATTTGTTAAAGATCACACCATAGGCAATCAAGAGCTGATAGAATCAAACATGTACCATGGGAACTACACCTTGCAACCTTAACCTTTGCATCAACTGCCAGACTATATATGTTTGGTTTTCCATTTTCAAGTTATAGCTAGTTCATAGACACTATCAATACTAAAGACAGCAATGATTTCACTTCTTTAGCACATGCTATTTTACACCAGGTCAAAAAAGTATCTCTGTTCTGAAGTTAAATTATCTTCCAAGTATAAGGCTTAGTACATTATTTAAGTATTTTTTATACTGAAGCAATTCCTTACATTCCCAAAATATATGATTCCAAGAACCTCTTTCTCAACCATTACATTTCCAAAAAGTATCTCTTGTCTGTGGGAACAATGTTTCAAATCTCATGGTGGTATATAAATATCTGTGTAAACATTTCCATACAAAAATTCTAGATTTTCTTGATTTAATTCCTTACCTAGGATTAAGACATGTATCCCTCCACTGCTCATCTGTAATATCTTTAATTGTTCATTCTATGTTATTGTATTGTTTTCTGAAATCTAATATTGTCTTATTTGCTCGACTTACTACTCTTTTCAAATTTACCATTTATGTTCTATCCTCAGTTAGAAAATCTATTTGTGGTTTAACAAAACTAGTTTCCAACCTCTGCATATCTTGTTGGGATTCTCGGCCGTTTGGCTAAGATCAAGTGTAATATTTTTATTTATTTTATTTTATTTTACATTTGTTGACCGGGATAGTACGACTGGATGCATGGCCATTTTCAGCAGGGGCCCGGGGAGAAAAGCTCCAAGGGTAAGCAGATACAGCATTACATAATACCAGCATTACATATTACAAACAGACTATTTACAGTGATTACATAAGTAAGCAAGTTAAACAAGTTCCACAGGTTAGAGTTAATCCCGAGTATAAATCAGGACTAAATTAACTTACACAGTAAACTAGTTAACAGATTTTTACACATTCTAGAGAGAGTTAGCCAGGCTTGATACATTGACATAGCCAGTTAAGTGCCAAATGTTGTTTGAGTCTAGTTTTAAATTGACTTAAGGTAGAAAGTAAGGTAATATCAGCTGGAAGAGAGTTCCAGGGTCTACTTACAGAGTTTGCAAAGAGAGAGTCACAGGCTGTGCTATTAATTTTGCTAGTCTGAATTAGTAGTTTGTTAGAGGATCGAAGCGGTCTAGGATTGTTATAGGGGGTGATAATATTTTTAAGTGCAAGATTATTGTCCGGATTATAGAGGGTTTTATAGGCCATAATCAGTTGGTTATACTGGATTAGGCTGGGTAGTTCAAGCCACCCAAGCTGCTTTAGATTGATGCAATGATGTGTCCTAAAAGGCAGCCCAGTGGCAAACCTGGCAATGTGGTTGTAGCAAATTGAGAGTTTGTTAAGGACAGTCTTGTTTAAATTCGAGAGTAGAGGGGATGCATACAGAAGGGTTGAAAGATGGTGAGAGCGAGCTATGGCAATTTTAGCTGGATGGGTTAGGAAGGCTTTTATTATATAAAGTGACCCTAGTTTTTTATTGATGGTTTTGACAGTTTGGTTAATATGTAGGTCGAATTTTAGATTATTATCTATGATGACACCTAATAGTTTTGAAGAGGGGTCAGGGGAGATTATTGTGCCATCATTTGAATTTATGGTAAAGGTGAAAGAGGTAGACCTATGTGTTGGTGAAAATAACAGCGTTTTAGTTTTTTTGGGTTTAGGATCAGACGACGTTCAGAAAGCCAGTTTTCTATTGATTAAAGGTGGTCTGGGTAGCTGACCATAACTCTACTGGAGATGTGGCCGAGTAAATCAGAGTAGGGTCATCAGCATATTGGATACAGCTGACTTTTGGGATGACAGTATAAAGGTCGTTAATGAAGATGGAGAACAGCAAGGGCCCTAGTATAGAGCCTTGTGGTACTCCAAGGGTGTTAGGTAGAAGATTAGAGAGTTTGTTCTGCCAGAGGACAGCCTGCTGTTGACCATTCAGGTAGGATTGAAACCATTGAAGGGCTCTAGTATCTAGACAGAATGTTTGCAGGGTGTGGATTAAAAGTTGGTGATCAACCATATGGAAATCCTTGGAAAGATCCAAGAAGAGGGCTGAGGATATATAATTATTGTTGCGATTATGGTTTATGGTGTTGGTAAAGGCTAGGAGGGCTGAAATAGTGCTGTGATGAGGACAGAAGCCATGCTGAGTGTCTGCCATAAAGTGATTCTGGATTAGGTGGTGCATGAGTTGTCTATGAATACATTTTTCCATAATCTTTGCAAGTGGAGAGAGTATAGCTATTGGCCTATAATTGGAGAATTCAGTAGAGCTGCCTCCTTTGTGAAGTGGGATTACGTAGGATATTTTCCAGATGGTGGGAATTTTAGCTTCTACTGTGGTTTGATTGATTAGTATTGAGACGGGATAAGCAATAGCATCAGCTGATTTTTGTAGGTACTCATCAGGGAGTTGGTCAGCAGAAAGTGTAGTGGGTTTTAATTTTTTGATCAAGGTACGGATAAGTGAAGTGGTGACTGGTTGGAAGCTGAACGCGAGTAGGTTTCAAGGGGTGGTACTTTCAGGACCAGGGGAGCTAGGAGGTAGTGGACTAGCTAGGGCTTGAATTGTCTCAGTAAAGAATCGGTTAAAACTGTCAGAAACATCTTCAGGGGTTTTATCAATAGTAGCAGCAGGGATTGGGTTTGAAGTTTGTCCAGGATGTAGTAGATAATTTAAACCTGCCCAAAACTTCTGAGGGTTATTTTGATTTACTGTCTGTAAATTACAGTAGTATTGTTTTTTGTCTTATAAAATGGATTTTTTAGTTTCGTTCCTGGATTGCCTGTATTTAATGTGATCTTGGGGGTCTTTAGAAGAACGCCATAAAGCCCATGCTTTGTTTCTAAGGGTAATTTTAAGTTTAGACTCTTTAGAAAGCCATGGCGCAGTTTTTGCCTTTGTTCTCTTTGAACGAACAGGTGCATGCAAATCAAGGATCTCAAGGAATTTGTTGTAAAAGTATGCTACTGCTTCCTCTAAGGGGAGGTGTTTTAGAATAGACCAATTACATGAGTTTAGTTCTTGATGGAATTTGGCAGGGTCCAAGTTTTTATTGTTTCTAACCTTTCTGTGTAAGGGTTGTTGGGAATTGATGGCTTTGTGCTTAATTACATATGTGACAAGGTGATCGCTTAGGCCATCAGGGAGGGTACCAGAGGTGTACAGTTGGGGGGTGACTGTTTATGAGTACCCAGTCAAGTATGTTTTCTTTTTGGTTGGGTTTACCTATCCTGGTAGGGGTGGATATGATTTGTGTAAATGCATGCAGATTAATATGGGTGGTTGGGGATTCTGAGGAACAGGTGCACCAGTCTATGTTAAAGTCTCCAAGTAGTAGGGTTTCTTGGGGGTAGTGACATGATAGCCAGTGCAGGATATCTTCAAGTGTAGATATATTGTTACCTGGGGGAATGTACATACAGATGATATTAATGATTTATTTTTATTAAGTTGCAATTTGGTCGCAAGAATCTCTGAGTTATTAATCTGAGGTTGTTGTATTACATCTTTGGTGACATTCAACTCAGATTTATAAAGTACAGCTACCTCACCCCCCCCCCTTCCTGGAAGCATGATCCAGCCTGTGTATGTTGTACCCAGGTGATAACACTTCATTGTCTGTAGTGTTAGGTTTTAGCCGGGTTTCAGATAAACAGAGAATCTCAGGGGAGTGGACATCCACAAGTGCATGCAATTCATGTACCTTGTTATTAATGCTCCTAATATTGAGATGACAAGCTAGGAGAGAGTTAGTTGGCCTATTAATTGTAGGTTTGTAGCTTAGATTGCAAGTAGAGGGGGTATGTGTATCTGAAGTGGGTGGGCCAGGGTTGGGGTGAATATCACCACCAAGTATTAGGTTAAGTCTATACTTGGTGATGAACTTCAAGTATTTGTTTATTAGTTTGTGGTAGTGTTTGGATCTAGAGCTAATGTGCCTGGGGTTGAGATGTTGATAGACTGAACAAGATGTTGGATAGGACCTGGTAGTGTAAGTATGGTTGAAGGTGGGAGGATTTACAGCTGGGGTGATAGTATGGCCTTTCGGGACCCGAAATCCTGTGTGAAACTGGTTTTCATACAAGGTAAGGAGGTATGGTGTGAACAAGAGGGGTAGTAAAGAGGAGTATATCATTATTTGTGATTCAGCTAGTGAGTTAAGGAACTATTTTACCTGGTGATGCAACACCAGAAGATAGAGTGGTAAGGTAAAGGTACTGGAAGGGAGATGGGAGAATGCCAGATGAAATAGGTGCTATTAAAATGTAGGTAGAAGAATGGGGGGGTGGAAGAAATTATCCCAGATGAAAGCAGATAGGATCTAGAAAGTGGGGGAGTGGCTATAGTACTTTAAATTTAGAGGTACTGGAGGCGGGAGGGAATTGGGGGCAGGGAGGGGAGCGAAGAGAGCCCGAGCGTAGCGAGGGCGAATGTAGCGGGGCTATTGCAGTTTACAAGGTTTCCTAAGGTGTCTTAAAGCTATAAGGTAAGTATTATAGCTCTTAATGTAAGAGTCAGTTTACTTAAATTACAGGGGAATGAGGCAAACACTCGAGTAGAAAAAAGAGCCCTATGGCTGACCAAAATGGTGACCTGCTTAATTACACAGCACTGTAAGTGAAAGCTTAACAAATGCTTTTTGTGTACAACCTACTCTGCTTAAATACTGAGAGAAACTGATTTTGTTATGGTGACCAACTGCAGTCCTGTAGACTCTGTTTTGTAGGTAAATGTAGAGTTCAACTAGAAAAAGAGAAAAGCAGAGATTCTAGGGTAAGCATGAAGGCAACAACATGCAGTTATTTTATAATAATACATTCCGAAAGGTTTGAGGGGGGGGGGGTAAAGTAACACACTTCAGAATGAACTAAGATTTATAGCTGAGAAACCTAAGCAAGAGAGCAATGCAGTAAATAAACACTTGGCAGATTTTAAAGATATACCAGAAAAACTAAATCAATTGTTCACAATTGTACAACTGGAAAATTGCCAGTAAAAGCAATTCAGGTATAGCTAGCCCAAGTTATTCAGGTCATAAAAGCACTTCTTCAATGTGTGTGTGCAACTTAAACATTAAAAACACATGCAGCAAGTAGGAGCTCTGATTATACACTTTCTCTAGGTACAGATTCAGTTTAAACACAGATATTACCACAGAAATTTAGTAAAGTCACTAGCTACTTATAGAGTCTCTGCAAAAAAATAGAGCAGTCTGTGCAGAATCAGAATTTAGCAGCAGGTCATTCAGTTACACAAAAAACAGTAAAAGATCCATACCATGTATAGTAACAGTATATACATAGCATATACCATTAGACCTGTTTATGCATATTGATCTGAGTTCAACAACCCCAAAAATTGTTTAGCTTTCTCCCATTTTATTACCTTTTAATTAGCTTTCTCCCATTTTATTACCTCCCAAGTGAATACCTACAAATTGCAGCTGATGCTCTGGCCTACCCAGTATCCATCTTGATTAACCGATCTCTGTCAGAAAGTTATGTTCTCACACTGTGGAAAGTATCACATATAATTCCCCTCCACAAAGGCGGACCCTCCACAGAACTAACCAATTACCGCCCCATAGCTATTCTCTCTCCACTGTCCAAAATACTAGAGAGGTGCATACACTCTCAGGTCTCATAGGTTCATAGGTTCATAGGTCGTACTAGGCTATCTGCCCTAAGGCATTTATAAGCCTAGCCAGAGTGTATGTGGCTTACACCACCCCTTAGGATGAGAATACTATGCTCTTTTAGGGTTTAGTTTACTATGCCTCTGTCTAGTAGTGACACAGAGATGACCCCCGGGGTAAACCTACGATCTCCCATCCACTCGTCGAGATTTCTCTTGAATAGAGTCAGTGAGGGGCTCTGCCTAACATGGACTGGGATTCTGTTCCAGAGTGTAGGGAGCCTCTGGATTATGAATCTGTCCCTCCAGCACGTCCTATTTATTTCTGTGTTGAGGTTTAAGTCACTTGTTCTCGTGGCTCTGATGGATTTGGATTTTCTGAGGTGGAGCATGTCCATTAATTCAGGATTGGACATGGCCTTGTACGTCAGGCACAGATCACCTGTGAGTAGGCGGTATGTGACTGAATAGAGCTGGAGTTTTTTCAGTCAGGCAGCATATGACATATGTTTAAGACCCTTTATCCTCTTGGTGAGGAACTTTTGGGGTCTTTCCAACTGCTGCAGGTGTCGGGTGAGATACATCCGAAATGGGGCATTGTACTCAATCATTGGCCTGATAAGAGAAGAGTACAGGGGCACAATGACCTCTCTTGATCTAGATGTGAAACCCTTCATGATAAGGTGGGCAATATAGAAGGTCTTCCTAACCACTTTGGCAATGTGAGTGTCAAATGAGAGGTTACTGTCAACCTGGGTCCCTAGGTCCCTGATTACCTCTTCCGTACTTAAAGGATTACCGCCTATGTGGTAATTTGTTGGTACCTTGTTTTTCCCAAAGGGTATGACTATACATTTTTTGGCGTTCAGCTTAAGGCCATGGCTCTGGCACCAATTATCCATTTCTATGAGGCCTCTCTGAAGGATGTTTGTGTCCGCTGGAGTATCAATTATGGCGCCCAGTTTGCAGTCATCCGCGAACTTTGTAAGCCACAATCCTCCTATGTTGGCCTGTACTTCGGAAAAATAAATGCCGAACAAGAGGGGTCCCAGGACTGAGCCCTGTGGGACACCGCTTGTAACTGGCTTAGAGTCTGACATAGCTCCAGCAACTCTGACCCTGTGGGTTCTGTCCTTGAGCCAGTTTGCAACCCATCTTGTGACATATGGGTTTACATTTAAGCTGGTGAGTTTGTCTATGATGCCCGAGTGGGGTATTGTGTCAAAGGCTTTTGCAAGGTCAAGGTAGGCTGTGTGAACTGCCTTACCCTCATCAATGGCCTTAGTGACTGTTTCAAAAAAGTCGACCAAGTTCAAAAGGCAGGATCTGCCCTTGACAAAGCCAAATTGAGTAGGATCCAATGTCTGTAGGTCCCCAATGTCTTTGTTTATGAGTTCCATAATGATCCTCTCCATAGCTTTGCAGACCAGGCTCGTCAAGCTTATGGGGCGGTAATTTCCAGGGTCCGTAGAGGCACCGCCTTTGTGAAGTGGGACCACTGTTGCCGTACGCCACTCTTTGGGTACGTATCCTGTAGTAAGGCTAAGATTAAACAGCAGCCTTATATGTGGGTTTAGTTCCTCTTGGAGTTCATGTAGCATACAGCCCGGGACACCATCCGGTCCCATTGATGCTGTGTTTTTAGCTTTAGAGAGGGCGGCTCTCACCTGGGCATCTGAGATGTTAGGGAGGCTACACTCTGCTGGGATAGTTATTTCTCCTTTTGGGGGGGAGGGGGAAGAGAAATTTGCACTGAACCTGTCTGCCAGGATGTTGGCAATGTCTGTGGGTTCAGTGTATTTTGTGTCATTTTGGACTAACTCTGAGCATATCTGGGAGTTTCCACCCAGGTTTCTAACATAGCTAAAGAAGGCCTTGTGATTGTCTTTTGTGTATTTTGCGATTTTTCTCTCAAAGTTGGCCTTGGATGATTTTATGAGTGATCGTAGTTTTTTGCTAGTACTGATCAGAAATGCCTTCCCTTTTAGGGATTTTGCTCTGTCATGTAGTAGCTTCCTCCTCCTGTTGTAAAGTTTGTTTATGGCTGGGGTCCACCAAACCGGGCACCTGCCTTTGGGGGAATGGGTCTTGGTTTTATTTGGGATTGCATGATCCATGCATTCTTGAAGGTGCCCATAGAAGGCATTTGCAAAGGATTCAGCAGTGTGGGTTGTGGTTTCCACTGGCCCAGGGGCCTTGAAGGATACCACTTCAGTCTTAAGAAGTGTGAAGTTTGCTTTTGAGAAGTTCTTCACTGTGGTCTTTTGTGCAGGGGGCGGGGGCGGGATGTGGATTTCCAGTGAGATTAATTTATGGTCTGATCTTACCAAAGAGGGATATACTTCCGGTGTGGAGCATTTTGTCCCCATGTTTGTGATGATCAGGTCTAGTATATTGTCTCCTCTTGTGGGAATGGTGACTAGTTATTCCATTGAATTTGAGTTTATGAATTCTAGGAACCTTTGGGCTATGGTGTTGGGGCTTGAGTAATGTTCCCAGTCTATGTTTGGGTAGTTGAAGTCTCCCAAAATGATGGTATTTGGAGAGACATTCATACTCTCCAGTGTCTTCAGGAAGGCTGTGTGGGGTTCCTGAGTTTGAGAGGGTGGTCTGTAGCATGCTACAAACTGTAAGGCAGTTTTGCCTATGGTTAGTTGCACCTGGATAGTCTCCGATGCTTCGTGCACCTGGAGGTGTGGGTATCTTTGATGAAAATGGATACTCCCCCTCCTTTTGTGGTTCGGTCCAAGTTTTGGGGCCAGAAAGCATGATATGAGGTAAAACCTGATAGTGCTGGGGTGCTCTCAGGAGCCTTGAACCAGATTTCAGTCACTGCACAGACATCGATGTTCTCCATACTGAGGAGGGCTTCAAGGGCGTGCATCTTGAGGTTTAGACTTCTGGCATTGAGCAGCATTACCCTTAGTTTTTTTCCACTTGTGTTTTCTAGGGAGGTAGGTTTGTCATTTGAGCCTTGCCTAAAAAAAGCACTATGGGGGTGGCAAGAGCCTTGGCCAATATCCGGAAGCCCAGGGGTGACAGGTGCAAGCCATCCCTTGCGGAGCAGCGTGGCTTGTCAAGCATGTCATCCCAAGCAGACAGACATTGGATCCCCTTAGAATGACACCAGTAATTAAGCCAATTGTTAAAACTGATCATTTTGTCTTTGTACTGTGGCATCATTTTTGGTGAGGGTAAGATGCTGCTCAGGGTCAGGGTCATACCGGCCTGGGCTACATAATCAGAGAGCTCCTCTATGTCTCTTTTCATGTAGTCCAGGGAGGTACGTCTCAGGTCGTTCACACCAGCATGTACAATGACTGAGTCATATTTGTACTTGCTGTGGAGTGACCTGAGTGCTTGTGTTATGTGGCGGATTCTAGCTCCCAGCAGCCAGCTTACTGTGACCTTTTCCTTGTTCAGTCTGGTGAGTGGGACGTCAGTGTGTCTGACTATGGAGTCACCTATTACAAGTGTGTCTGGCATGTTGTTTGGCCTTAAGGGCTGTGACTGTTTAGCACACTGACTTTGTGAACTATGTGTTACATGTGCTATGTCTTGAGGTGGTGGTTGCTTGGGTGTCTGCTTTGGAGGCCTCTGTTGTTTTGGTAGATTTTTAATCAGCGCCTCCAAGTATGTTTTTGTGTGTTTATGTGTTTATGTGTTTATGTGTCAGACTACCTCCTTACTAACAACCTCATTTCCAATACTCAGCATGGTTTCTGACCAAACCATAGCTCCACCACTGCCTTACTCTCCTTTACTAACACTATCATTCAGCATAAAAACAATGGCTATCTCTCCTCTCCTCTGCTACTTTCCTATACCTATCTAAAGCATTTGACATGGTCCCACACAAACAACTTATCTCTGCCCTCAATAACCTATCCTTCTCACAATCAATCACCAACTGGTTTCAGAGTTACCTGTCTGACTGCCAACAATCCGTTGTATGGCAGAATGACATATCTCCCCAACTACCAGTCTCCATAGGGGTTCCCCAAGGATCCATCCTTGGACCCCTACTCTTCTCACCAATAATCTAGCCTCTGCCACCAAACATGGCACACTCATACAATATGCAGATGACTCAACCATCATCTGCTCAACCAAGTCCCTACCCAAACTGCAAAATGTCACACAGGAAGCATTTTCCTCTGTCGAAACTTGATTATCCGATGCCCAATTAATACTCAACCCAAACAAAACTAAACTACTCATCTTCCAACCTACCAAACATACTCAAAACAATTCTCAGTTTAACATCATATCAAAAGACAACACCACTATATACCCAACTGAACACACCTAATTGCTAGGAGTGGAAATAGACAATAAACTAAAATTTGACATTCACATATCCATGACCATAAAAAAAGTCCACAAAAAACTAGGAGCGTTATACAGAAATAAGCAACTTCTCACCAAAGCAGCAAAGATTTCAATAGCAAATTCCCACCTTATCTCCACCCTACTTTATGCCTCTCCAATATATACCAACCTAAGGCAATGTGATCTAAACAAGCTAGAGACCTGCTACAACAAAATCGCCAAATTCACCACAGGGGCATCCTACCGTAGTCACCACTGTCTCTCACTTGCTGAACTGGTCTGGCTTGAACTCCCTCACCTCCTTCAATGGTATCAACTCTCACTCGCCCACAAACTAGTAAACCATCCACTAAATGCCCCATCCCTCCAGAATCTACTCCAACCCTATCGCACCCCCAGACCACTAAGATCCAGCAACAAAAATCACTTGCAGATCACTAAAGCCAATAACTCTGCTGGTGAAGCACTATTCTCTTGCACCATCACCAAATTATGGAACTCCCTCCCACCCACAATTACCTCCATACCATCATGCACCCACTTCAAAACTTTACTAAAAGCGCACCTAAAAACATGCCGGCTATGCCCTTGCAACTCCCACTCTAATATCACCCACCCCATCCAACCACTACCTTTTTTTCCACTCCACTAACTACCTTGATTATAGCAAGCTCAGATGCTCATAAGCCTAGTACTTATTATACAGCAGGAACTTCTTATTGTAACATTTGTTAATGTCTGTTATGTACTTCACAGATAAAGATTCTAGTTGTCTACTGATGTACTATGTTCTTCATCTGAATATATGTTGTAAGTAATTGCTATGTAAATTGTTAATCGCTATGTAATCCAATGTAACTACTGTCTGTTTATTTTAACTCTGGAGCTTTTCTCCCCAGGCCTCCACTGAAAATGGACCCACGTCCAGTCGGACACTCCCGGTCAACAAATATAAATAAATAAATAAATAAAAATAAATACATTTTATCATCTGTTCAAAGAATCTCACTTCTTTTTTCTTTCTTCTCCAAATGCTCATGGCATTCCCTCCTCTGTCTTTCTTGTTGGTATATATGCATGTATGGTATAAACTACTGGTATTTATTCTAATATAATTTTCCAGGGTATAATTTCCTTTAACATAAAGACTTCCTTAATATGTTTATGTATATAAGGCTATATAAAATGCCCTTTATATTAATTTCCTAAATCTGCCCAAATGCCCACAATTATCTTCATCACTTAGTCTGATCACAAAGCAATCTCCTTTGAAATAAAACTGAAACCAGAGATCCCTTCCACACAAGATACCTTTGAAAATTTCTTTAAGTCAAACTACCTACTCCTATGTGATACATTAGCATGCTTCAAATCCTCTGCAAACCCAGTTAACTCGACTGAATATGCAGGAAAGTTAACCACCACACTATACCAGAATGTAAGCTGCATAGATGCAGCTGTACCCCATAGGAACAAGTGCAGGGCAAACTCTGGAAACAAACCCACATGCTGGAACCATAATATCAACAAGCTTTATAATAAAAGGAAAACAATTTTGACCAGTAGTAATTCTTAGAAAGTTAGAGACCTTGTCTCTGAAATAAACAAACAACTCAGGAGTTAATAAAATCCACCAAAGCCAAGTTTGAGGCTAAAATAGCTACCCAAGCTAAAGACAATCGCACGGCACTTTTTAATTATGTACGTAATTTCAAAAGCACAATGCAGCAATGTGCTGAGCTGATTGAGAACAATGTTATCTACACTGAGACTAAAGTTATAGATAAAATACTGGATGATACATTTAGCTCTAACTTTATCCCTCACTCCCCTCTGTCAGTCTCTCAGGATATACCTGAAATTGGCTCACCTCCAGCTATCACACAAGACCAAGTCCTAAAAGTGCTACCAAAATTTAAAATACTGCAGTAATGGGTACTGACTGTATCCCTGGATGCATCTTAAATAGCATGAAGCATGATTTAGCCACCTATTTAACAACACTGTTCAATCTCAGATTCTATACAGGTTTTGTATCAACTGAATGGAAAACAGTTACAGTTATTCCCCTGCATAAGGGAGGACCTTCGATAGACACAGGCAATTATGGACCCATAAGTCTGACCAGCCTCATATGCAAAGCAATGGAAAGACTTATCATAGAATTATTCAGTCAAGACATAGGCAGCCTCCAAACACCAGACCCATCTCAGTTTGGATTCGTCAAGGGCAGGTCATGCTTACTCAACCTGGTGGAATTTTTGAAAAGGCCACCAAAGCAATGGGTAAAGGCAAAACAGTATACACCGCATACCTCCACGTGGCCAAAGCTTTTGACACAATTCCCCATTTAGGCATAGTAGGAAAGCTAAATAAACTGGAAATAAACTCCTTTGTCACCTGCTGGATTGCCAACTGGCTCACAGATAGGAAGCAGATAATCAAAATAGAGGAAGTTACCTCTGCAAAGAGATCATTCATCAGTGGAGTGCCCCAGTGTACTGTGCTGGGATCTCTCCTGTTTGGCAACTACTTTTTTGAAGTAAAAGCCAATATTAAAGGGATCTGGCTGATTAAGTTTTCAGACGACTTCAAGTTAGGAGCAGTCATTGAATCCCCAAATGACTTAGCCATCCTGCAGGAAGGTTTGTCTCAAATAAATAACTGGTTTCAAAATCGTGGTTTGAAACTAAATGTCAAAAAATCCGTGATTATACCCTTTGCAAAGTCATCTACCCCGGGAACTACCACATTGACAATACACACCTAAATGTTGTCCCAGTTGTTTGGGATTTGGGAACTTATGTGGCTAGTGACCTAATGTTTAACCAACATTTATCTGTTGTTGTAAAAATGTCCTTCTATATTGCACAGCTTATAAACAAAGGGATTGGATCTAAATCTAGGGATGTTATTGCCCTCCTTTACTCAGCCCTTATTAGGCCAGTAATTGAATATAATGCCTCCTTTGGCATGTATCTGAATAGACACATGCATCAAATGGAATGCCCACAGAGATACATTACTAAAATGATACAAGGCCTAAACAACATGTTGCACATTGACTGACTCAAAGTCCTGTCACTATCCTCGGTATCTTACAGACTGCTAAGAGGTGACCTGTGACTGGCATGCAAGTCATCCTCTGACCCAATACTGATGGAGTTACTGAACATCACCAAGTCAAATGGCATCAGAAATACTTGGTGTAAGGATCTAAACCTCTTCTGCAACATCAACTGAAAGGTTTGGAGGGACAGGTATATTTCATAAAGGATACTGCTGGTATGGAGTCTGCTATCCACATAAACCACAGTTCATCCCTGTCCATTTTCAAGTACAACTTAGATCTATGGAATGGAAATATAAAATTTACTCCAGGACTGCCCCCTGTACTACTAATGGATAGATGCAGCTCCTAAATGCTTGATCCCATGCATGGGTCTCCTCAAATTATCTATGTTATGATCACAGTTATTCTCATTTGGGGTACTATATAATTATCAACCATGAGATGTGTAAGACCAATCTATAACCAAATGGGATAAGTTATTTTGAGCACAAAAAAGGGAAACAGAGTAGGATTAAAATGGCCTGCAAGGGCATCTAGCCTAGTATTTACCAATGAATGTATGAACCTATGTATTGTGTTTTTACATTGTTGGATACTATGCTATCATGTGCTTTCATTTGGGCATACAGTTTGTATCCTCAATCAAATATATTAATCTAAGTTGTAAGGTCTATATAGTATGCCTCCAAATCTGGAAGCACCAAACCACACTGTATCTTTGTCAGTATTAGTTTTCCCGTTGCCCTCTTTTACTTTTGTTATCCTAAAGAAACTCTTTAAATTCCTTTTTTACATTTTTCCTTATCTGGTCTATCAGCTGATATATATAAGCCAGACCTACATAAGAACCAGTCTGACTACAAAATCTTAATTGCTTGTACTTAATAATGTTCATAACTAGCAGTTGTACTGGATGAAATTGTAGTGCTTATAGAAGATAAAAAAAAATAAGAAAAGCTCTGCTGTGTACCACTTTTAAGAAACATGAATGACCTTTGACACTAGAGTACATGCAGTTTCTCTGCTTTTTAAATGGTGTGTGTAAGTTATGATGCATTAGTAAAACTGAAACCATTCCTTGCATTATTATACAAGAAACACTTGCATATACACACGCACACCCGCACACTGATGTGCGAGCATGTGCACACTGAGCAAACCAAACATAAAACAAGAATAATTTATATTTTTTATGGGATAATCTGTCTAGTTAAATATCAAGAATCTGAAAATCTGTAAATTTGACTACCCATTTGCAGTGGATCATCAAAGTTATGCACCATAGTGTATTCTGCAGCAGTGTTTGGGTTACGATATATTACAGGTGGATGAGAGAAGAGGCATTGTTTGAATAAAAATACTGCAAGCTTAGCTGAGATGAGAATTCAATAACAAGCCGCATGCATAGTCCTACTGAGTTACTATGTTCACTATATGCTAGTTGAAAATGTGTATGGAAATATTATTTATTGTCTGTTTACTTTTCTGCTCTCATCAGCACTCATGCAAGCAAAATGCGTTAATGATTCTTTGTGTGCTGCTGGAAGGGGTATGCATGTTTTTCAATGTAGTTATTCCTACACTTATGCCTATGGCTCTCAGCTAATACTGTCATTAGATTTGTACCTAGAGCAAACCTTCCACAAAAAGTATCTTCTGTGTTTTGCAAACAGCACTTTCAAGTGCTTATTTCTTCTCTAGTTTTCCAAATTGATCTATGATAAGGTGCTCCACGGCTAAGCATAAGCTTATAGAAGCATGTACTAAAAGAAAAAAGACCTATTCTGTCTAGTTCCCTGTCTACAGGTAGGGATAAACTACGCATCCAGATTTGCCAACAACATAATTATTACTAATCCCCAGAACAGTTTGATAAAGTGTGCCCCCTACATGTTTCACAGTATAGGTTTATAGCTTCATACCACCCATTGAGCTAAATGCCATTAACAGTCAAACAGCTATCAACTAACTAAACTACATGGACCTCATAAATACACTGAGTTATTTTTTAAGCCATTTATTTGGCAAAAATCCAATAGAATAAGGCAAATGATTACAAAAGACTAATCACTGGATAAAAAAATATATTTTATTTTCTTTTTTATTGATATTAACTGCTGTCTGTAGAATATAGGAACATTGTCGCCTCGCAGTAAGATGTTGTCCTGTTCAATTCTCAGCTAGAGCATCTTCTGTGTGGAGACATGTGTGAATGGGTGTACCTTCATTGAAGGTTGTGTGTCAGAGCTGGCAACTCGGCATGTAAAAATCTACTGCCAATCATTAGCGGACCGGAGTTCCACTGTGGCGACCCCTAACTGGGAAAAGCCAAAAGACACAACAACATAGACTGGAAAAATAGATGTTAGTTTATCCCTAATTTTGCAGTGAGAATCTGATCTTTACAAGCTTGAAGTGCATTATTAATTGTGCTCTTCTGTATCCAATATGTATGTGTATATATATATATATATATATATATATATATATATATATATATATATATATATATAAAAGAAAGTTACAGCCATGATCCATAATTATATCCATTGTTACACTTATTTCCTTTGTTAAAAATGTTTGTACATTTTTGTATGTCAAATAATTACTTTTGGATAGATAAATAGAAGGGGTATTGTATTTCAAATGTGGCTGGAGAAAGGAAAGAGAAATATAATGACATAATAATTGCAATATTTCTTCTTAAAATATACTTAAATGTTTGATGGATTATTCCATATTAATTTTAGTAATAACCGTATAATGTATTTTAAGCAATGCAAAATCTTACATAAGAATTAGATTTTTAAATTTAGATTTGTAGCACTCAAATATAAGAATATTTATGAACATTAGCTCCTATAAGTAACATTAAAATTATTGGAAATAAACAAAAGTCCTGTAACAGGCCCATTTAGGCAGTAGGTATTAAATTGTTTTAAATAAAATAATTGTTTAGGTTCTAAGGATAAGGGTCTACCTACCTCAGATTTGTTGTCTTATTCATATTTAGTAATCCAGATAACTTGAAGTAAAAGTAAAGATGTGATCAGTAAGTTAAAGATGGAGCTTAACTGATCCTGAGACAATTGGTAATATTATTCCAAATGGACATCATACCTCTTAGAAGCCGCGCAGTTTCTGATCTCTTAACCATAAAGATATCTGCTTTATTATATATGGATTAAGATGTAGAGCAGAGAGAACCATAGTAATTAATATCAGGTGAAGAAATCAAAGACTTCAGCCATGTTCAAATATACAATAATCAGATGATATCTGTATATATGAGCATTGTGGATGCAGACTAATAAAAAGTAACCAGACTAGTAATATATGACCTACCCTTCATAAAGCCATGTTGTATGATACCCAAATGTTAGTCTGTTCATTATCTTTAGTGAACTGGTCTAAAATATTCATCTCAGAAAGTAACACTAAAAAATCTAATCCTTAGTTCAGATCCTTTTCACTCTAAATATAGAGATAACCTACAGTTCTAAAATGACTGCATATAAAACAAGTTCCAAGACATAAAATTAACAATAATAAGAATTCATATATTTATGGTCAGAAGACCCTTTTTAGCCAAGACCTAGGTGAAAAACAGTGATACAATGATTTTAATAAAGGAAACATGTCATGTACAAACATTGAAGGTGTGATAACATAAAACGTGGTATGATTAAACACAGCAAATACTACTTAACCGTACTTATTAATATTTATACAGATCAAGTAAAGAAAAGTATTAAGAAAGAAAAAAGTTATTTATATTATATACAAATTTTATAAGATGCATTTGTTTTGAGGTTAGGTAAGAATAGGTTTTAGCAGGTGTGCATTAATAGAATCTGTCATTCATCTTGTACATCTCAATAAGATGAAGAGGTTTGGGTGTTCATTTAAGTAGTTTATTATATACAAGCACATCAGGATGGATGGCATGAACATTAAACTTGAACTAATTGACTAGCTACTACACACATACATGCTTTCACTCTGGCTGCTCACTCAAAATGGCACTCTTGCTTGCACGTGCTCAATAGTTATATGCATGTGCCCACTGACTGGACTGCTTTTTAAAGGTATATCACACACTCTGATCTACATCCTCCCTCTTTACTGAGCTTTCTCATATAGGCAATGACATTTGAATAGGCATGCCTTTATACAGACAGTAATAAACAAAACAACAGTCATGTCCAGGTTGTCTTGTATCTGGAATTAGGTCTGGAAATGTGACCTGTTCTCGTAATGTAACAGTTAGGACTGGGTTTAGCAACAGGGACAGTCACTGGAGAATGTTCTGCTTGAGGACTCTCAGGGATATTCTCTGGAACAGGGATTGCTGACGGGATGTTCTCTGGAACAGGAACATTAGACAAGTCACTCTGAGAACTAGAGTCTTTATTACAGGCAAGATGCTGTAACACTAGCTCAGGCACTTGTAATAAATGCTTCCAATTCCACCTGAGTTCCACTCCTTGTGATTCCACAATGTATGATCTGCGCTCTTGACACAAACTTATCACAAATCTGATGTGATCAGAACCTTTTGATGTCTGCATCCTCACTATCTCCCCTTCTTTTAATGAACTGAGCAGTTTGCTGGTCTTGTTATAGTAGGACTTCTGGGACAAATGCTTTTTCAACTGATGGGCTTTCACTGCTTTGTTGTTTTTAGCACATGGAACCAATAAATTGCTGCTGATTGGTAATGCGGTTCTGGTTTGTCTTGACACAAGTCTTTGGGCAGGTGAGCCAAGATAATTATCGCGAGGAATGTTTCTGAGATTTAGCAAGTTTAGAAAAACATCGGTATTGTCACATTTAGATTTCTCTAACAGCTGTTTTGGAGTTTGAACTGCATGTTCAGCCAAGCCGTATGACTGCGGGTATTCAGGACTACTTGTAATATGCACATAGTCCCATGTTTCAGCAAATTGAATTGCTGACTTGTAAACTGTGCACCATTGTCAGAAAGGACTCTGTGTGGACTACCATATGAAAATCTCTCTTCGACTACACAATGATGGTATTGGATGCGACGTTAGGAAGTATGTCAATCTCGAACCAATTTGAATAAGAGTCTACTAACACCAAGTAATGTTGATCATTGCACTCAAAGATATCTGTGGCTACTGTTGACCAAGATAGTTCAAGAATCTGGCTTAACTGAAGTGGTTCTTTTTGTAGATGTGGCTTTGTACTATTACAAACAGAACAAGATGAAAGTACTTTCTCAATACCTTTGGTCATAGAAGGCCAAAATACTAGTTCTCTCACCATTCTTTTAGTAAAATGAGTTACTGGGTGGCCACAATGCAAGATATGAATATACTCTTGTAAGGATTTTGGAACAATCACTTTTGGACTTTTCATGATGATACATTGTTTGACAAAATGTCATCTCTGTATGGAAAATACTGTTGCACTTCTACTGGTAAACAAGATTGTTTTGAAGGCCATCCTCGATTGATAACGAGGTTGAACTTCTGGAGAATTGTATCTAAAGCTGTGTTAGTTCTAAGCTCATCAAGATGTGTGGAAGAAAAATTTCTCATTCCCATGACTTCAAAATCAGATTTCTCATTGTCATATTGTTCAGTGTTTTGTCTGGTAGATTAAGATAAGGTATCAGCAAGATAAAGAAATTTGCCTTTTGTGTAAACAAGATTGATATTGTACTTTTGCAATTTAAGCATCAAGCGTTGCAATCTGGCAGGAGCTGTGTGCATTGGCTTTCAAAAAATAGTAACTAGAGGTTGGTGGTCAGTTTCAATCTGGATAGGTCAACCATAAATATAATCATGGAACTTTGAACATGCAAACACAATTGCCAAGAATTCTTTCACAGTCTGGGCATACTGCATCTCGGTTTGGGTAAGAGTTCTCAATGCACAGGCTACTGATCTACCCTCTTGAAGAATGACTGCACCTAGACCAAACTTAGAAGCATCACAGGAAAGAGTAACTGGTTTGTGAACATCATAGTATCTTACAGTTGGTGGACTGGCAATTCTCTGTTTCAGGAAATCAAATACTCTTTGGTGTTCTAACCAGGACCAAATTACATCTTTGTGTGTCAGCTCTCGTAATGGTGCTGAAAATTGGCTTAAATCTGGAATGAACTTGTCTAGATAGCTGACCATACCAAGAAAATGCTGTAAGGCTTGAACATTGTCTGGAGCTGGCATCTCAAGGATAGCTGTCTACTTGGAAGGATCTTGTCGTAAGTCTAAACTGGTAAACAGATGACCAACATAAGTAACTTCTAGTAGCTTGAATTTACACTTCTGAGGATTCAGTTTAAGATTGACTCAATGAAAACAAACTACCAGAACTAGTAAAACAAAATGGCAAACCAGGAACGACAGCAAACCACTGATTTATTAAACCAAAATTAGTACTAAGCGCTTTCACCCACACACATCAGGGCATCTTCAGAGTACTGACAATCCTTGTATTGAACCTCCTTTTAAATCCTAATACAAATTAGATAATTGAACAATTAAACAATTAAACTGTTTTTTTCTACGCAGCTAAGCATTTTACATTAAAAAGTTAACATCAGCAAATATTTACATCAAAAATTGACGTAAACAGCCAGGACTTGTACAAATATATTAATGTATGTATATATAATAAAAACCTTCCTATCAAAAATCTATATGTATATACTACCAGTAAATAAAAAATCAAATTCTAAAATACATATATAAATATCTAAGTAATACTATAAATATAAATAAGTAATACTATAAATATAAATAATTATATAAATAATTATTATAAATAATTATTATTATACACTCCAGCATAAAATCATTTATTTATTTATTTAAGAATTTCCTACTAACATTAAAATTCATTTAATTATACAAAATATTTAAAACACACTAAATTGTCAGGTGTTAACCTAATACATACAAAGTCAAATAAATTGAGACTTGTACTTCAATATACTTGATATAGAAATATGTTCATTAATACCAGGGCTAGAACTTGTATTTAGCTGTAACTGCCATAAACATTCTTTAGCCTCAAGTAAGGTGTTATCATCACCACCTTTGTTATTATTGTAATATGCAATTCTGTCAATAACAAAGAATAAAAATTTCTTAAAATTCTGGCATCTTAGACTGTGCATAAAAAGGGAACTAGTATTTTTATGTTTTTCTATATCTCTAACATGTTCCACTATCCTTTCTCGAAGTTTCCTTATCGTTTTGCCAACATAGAAGGCTGAACATGATGAACAAATAGCTCGATACACCACCATTTTTGTGTTGCAATTACAATGACCTGGGCATCTAATTGTTTTCCCAAAATTTTGTACCGCAACATATGGTCCATCATTAATAAATTTACAAGTATGGCATGCCCCACATTTGCTCATCAAAGAGTTATTGAACATATTCTTATTATTAACTGCCTCAACATATTCTTTAAGATTCATCCCCCTACTATATGTGACCTTTGGCCCAGTCCCTAAATTGTCAATAAGGTCACCATTATTCTGGAAAATACTTATCCAGGTCTCATGTACTAAATTGACTATCCTGGGTGATATGTCATTAAATGGTATAATAAAAGTGTCGTTTCTAGTAGTGTTGTTAGTCCTAGATACACTGTTGTCAAAACCATACTTTAAAATAGGTTTATATATTTGATCTCTTTTAATATAAATCTCTTCACTAACTTTAACAATTAATTCTAATGGATAACCTCTATCCAGAAACATATCTGATAATATTTTAATCTCATTGTAAAAATTAATGTCTTCACTAATAATTCTAGAAAATCTGACCATCTGTCCCTTTACTAAATTATTTTTCTGGTAATAAGGATGGCAACTATCAAAATGTAAAAAAGAATTAGAATGAGTTTTTTTCCTAAAAATACTTGATTCCAACTTACCCATGTTTTTGTAAAATAAAATATCTAAGTACTCACAATAATTGTCAAATGTCTTAAAAGTGAAATTCAAAAAACTAGATGTCATTTTTAGAAAATGTTCAAACTCAATAAGTATTTCTCTGTTGCCCTTCCAAAAAATAAGGATATCATCCAGGTACCTTAAGTAAAGGGCAATGTTAGGCCAGAAACTAGAAATAAAAACACTTTGTGTTTCCCATAAGGCTAACACCAAATTGGCATAAATGGGGGCACATCTGGCCCCCATGGCCACACCTGTACTTTGTTTATAATATTTGCCGTTAATAAACATAAAATTGTTTTCAAGTACAATAGCCATCAATTTACGTAACAATTTACATTTAGCCTTATTAAACTCACTGAATTTCAACAAACGTGTCTCAAACATTTCAAGACCTAGGTCATGAGGAATCACTGTAAAAAGGTTGACAACATCAATAGTTACCATTATCATATCATCTTCAATATCAGCAAAATATTCTTTAGCTTTTTCTAAGCAATGCCAGGAATCATTTAATATATGAGGCAGATGTTTTAAAGTTCCTTTACAATGCAAGTCTATATAAGCAGCAATGGCTTCAGATTTTGCACCCCTAGCAGAGACTATGGGCCTGAAGGGTGGATTGTGTGTGTCCTTATGGATTTTTGGGATACCAAAAATGGATGGTGTCATTGGACTAGATGAGCTCTTTCTAGAACTTTCCTGAGGTTTCCATCACATTCGACTTCACCATTGCCTTCTAGAAGAATATCATCTACTATTATAGCACATGGATAGCCAGAAAAATTTTGTTTCATTGCAAGCTGAAAGACTTCACTGACAGAATTTATTCCAAATGTCATTCTTAGAAATCTGTACCTCCTGAATGGCGTACTGAATGTGGTTAGCAATGAAGATTTATGATCAAGTAAAATTTGCCAAAATGAACTCTTTGCATCTAAGACAGAAAAAACAGTAGCATTTGGCATGAGGGCAGCAACCTCTTCGACTATATACATAGGATGATAAAGCCTTTTTCATGCTTTGTTCAAGTCTCTTGGATCAATGCATATTCTGATAGGTTTACTATGAAAATGTCTAAAGCTAAATGGTCAAACATGAATTGGTTGAAATCACTATCTGCATGAATTGAAAAGTTGAAATAACTTTAGTCTAAACTCATAATGTTGAATTGCCCATTTCTCCACTGTAGTGCGATCTCAGAGTTGGTATATTTAAGTAGGGGGGTGTGGAGGGCACAACCCCCCACATGGGGGGTGCAGGGGGGTGTAGCCCCCTGCAAAATAGTAGATATGAGATAATTGTTTTGTCAATTAAATGATTTTAGACATTTATTTCTTTCAATATTTTGATTTTCGACATTATATTTTGACCAAATAACCATTAGACTTTATTGCATTCAACTTTCTCATAGTAAACCATTCTGATATCATCTGTGCTTTTCGTATGAGCTACGACCATGGAAGATACCCATTCAGTTGGTTCTTCTACTGGACAAATTAATCCTTGCTGCACCATTTTGTCTAAATCGGCTTTGACTCTGTTCTGCATAGCTACTGGAACTTTCTGCACTGCTCTGATGACTGGGCTGACCTCTGGGTCTACTTCATGGAGTACACAACTGGTAGTTTGCCTAGTTTGTCTTTGAAAAGATTAGCATACTCAGAAAAGATAGTGTGGGTGAAATTTGAGCTGTTCTTATTCAGGTTTACATGGTGAACATCTTTGTTAAATGAAAGCAGTCCCATTTTCAAACTGTCTCTGAGGTCTAATAATGACTGCACGTGTCTCTTGACTACATAAAACTGCAAGTCATAGCTGTTCCCAGCAAAGTAACATGAAACTACTACTGAGCCTTCAGTCTCTTCACCACCATAAGCAACAAGCTTTGCACACTTTGTCAAATCAAGTTGTTCTGCAGCTCTTACTCTAGCAAATTTTTCTGCTGACATAACATTGCACTTTGACCCAGTATCTACTCCCATTACTTTGAACAATACAAAATATTTCATTCTTTGCCCACAAATCTACAGCATTGGCTGTTTCACCAAGCACAGATATGCCATCAACACAGAAAGTAGGATTACAGCTTTCTAATCAATCAACTTGCCTCTTTGTGTGCTGTCTTTTATTAAAAGAATGTGACTTGTTTGATTTACAAAACCTTTTGAAATGATTCCGCTTATTGCAAGAATGGCACTGCTGACCAAAAGCTAAGCACTTTTCTCATTTGGGCTCATGATTTCCACCACAATTACAGCAGTTGACTATGAGGCTAGCTGCAAATTTTGCTGAGTCACCCCTGTGCTTTGCTGCATGTACCTTAGGCCTTACTGAAGTAGCTCTGGGTTTTGCCTTAGCTCGAGGTATAGATGCCACACCCTTTGGCCTGTATCTTTTAACCTCATGCTGCGTACTGTCTACATAAACTTTGGAAGGTACTGGAAGGTTTTCCCTCTCATTTGTAAGCATACTTGTGTGCCTATCTGTAAGCTCGTATATCTGACAAATCTCAATGGCCTTGTTTAACATTAAATCACTGTCTTGAAGCAAAATCTTTCTCACTATGTCATTATTAATACCACACACAAGCCTGTCCTTTATCAACTCATCTCTCAAATCACTAGATTTGCACATTTTAGCCTTATTTCTCAAGTCAGTTATATATGCTGAAAGAGTTTCACCAGGCTTTTGATCTCTTGTATAAAATAATAGCCCTTCCATTGTAACATTCATTTGGGGGTTACACATTTCTGTAAATCTATGTTTCAAGCATTCTAGGTCTTCCCGTGTTTCAGCCTGTACCACAATATGGCGGTTCTCCCCCTCCCCTGCAAACATAGCAGGTGCATACATAATGGCTTCTGAACCAGCTAAATTAATCAGAAAAAATGCCTTTGTACACACATCTTTGTCAGAAAACGTGGCCTGTATGAAAATATCATATTACTGCTCAAACACTCACCAATTTTCTGCAATATTGTTATCAAACACAAGTGGTGTCAATCTGCAAAATCCTTCTGCCATGCCAACAGATTATAGTAAAACACACTGCAGTTTTGACCCTTGTAGTTATGTACAAACATGCATGCACACCAGGTACTTGTAATAATATTCAAATGCACAAGAAACTCTTTGAAAGACTGTAGTTTGCAAAATATTCATTGAAATGGCTTTATTTTGCAAAATAAGTGTACTGCAATACTGCACACACTTGGCAACACTTTGCACACTTTGGATATTTCGAATAGCTTTAGTTAATGCAAAAAAGTAGCACATAAAAAATGCAGTCATTTTCCTTTTTTGTACATTTTATGCGATTTGGATATTGTTTTAAACGTTTTCATAATTATTTCGAATATTTTTAGCAATATGTCACAGTTTCGGACATTTTGTTTAATTAGAAAATCATTTTGAGCATTCTGAATGCTTTGTTTTATATTCATTGTGAGAAAAATCATTTAAGCGAGTTTTATTACCTGGAATTTGTTTCTGACCTGTTTGCGAGTTGTTTGAGCTTTGGAGGATCCACTCCTATATATACCTCCACTTCTAACTGGTTGCCTCATGGCTCTGACTCTGGATCCCATTCTGACACCATGTTGCTCATCTCAATAAGATGGAGAGGTTTGGCTATTCGTTTAAGTAGTTTATTACATACAAAAACATCAGGATGGATGGCAGGAACATTAAACTTAAATGAATTAACTAACTGACTAACTGCTACATACATGCATGCTATCACTCTGGCTGCTCACTCAAAATGGCACTCTTGCTTGCACATGCTCAGTACTTGTATGCATGTACTCACTGGCTGGAATGCTTCTTAAAGGTATATCACACACTCCGGTCTACAAAATGCATCTAGCTGTTATCTCTGCAGCATTTGCAACTGGTCTCATTATGTAAGTGTTCAGATAGGGAATTTTAAACTCAGTAAGATAATTTAACCCCCTTATTTCAGATGGAATTTTGTTCAGTAATACAAGGCTGATTCTGGAAAAATCATGCTCTCTGATAGCAGTTTTGAAAGGGGACATTCTTGTAGTGTGAGTTTCTTAAAGGGTAACCTTAATTGTAATTTTCTTTTCATTGGTGGTCAGAAGGAATTAAGTATTTTAATTAAGTATTAAGTATTTTCCATATCAGTGTGCCAAGAGGAAAGGTTGTTCTTTGGGCTACAGGGAGGCAGTTTAGTCTTTGATTGGTGAGTTTGAGGGCTTGTTAGAAGGGCAAAACTGAATATTTTTTTCTCTGACATCTGTCATCTATGGGCATTTTAAATGGCATGAAAAGTAAGAGATACCCCATATTCCAGTTTAGGAAGAAGGATGTTTTGGCAGTTGCACTGCATGCAGTGGGTGTGAGCCAGTGTGAGACTAATGAGATATAGTAATATAGGCTCCATAATGTATATATTTCTCACAAAACAGGGAGATGTCAGATGGAGGATCAAATTATCATGCTATTTAAAAAGATTCATCGGCAGTAGACATCGGTGATGTCATGCTATGAGGATCCACAGACACATCAGTAACACTGGAAGCACAAATGAAAACAAAAGGAAAATGATTAATAAAAGCCCACAACACAGAAGTGTGAAAAAATGAACTTCATGTGTTTTTTTTTGTGTGTGTGTGTGGGGGGGGGGGCTGAACCACACAATTTGGGGGATAAGTTCCCCACCCCTGATAATATATATATATATATATATATATATATATATATATATATATATATATATATATATACCAACTCCACAGTTGCACTTATTTGAAGAAGGGAGAAATCTCCCAGAAGAAGTGAATCATTGCAGGTGTACACTTAGAAATCACACTAGAAATAATTTAGTTTTAGGTTATGTTCCTTGTTTTTTTTTTTTTTTTTTTTTTCATTTGGGCTACTGACACTCAATGAATTTCACCTCAGTCATCTACAGAGGAAGCAGATTTTATGCACCTGCAAGGCTTAGCCATATTTTTTCATCAGTGGATCCTTAATGATGGATGTGTTTGGATAGGACTGTTAGCTCTGTTACATATGCTTCAGTTTCTAGTATGATATCCAAATAAATTTTATACTCTGGAATCATAATACTATTAGTTTTAGTCTCTCAGCCAGAATGACTGAGTTGTCTATAATAAAACGTAACAGAAAATGATTTAAAAATTACTCACACTCCCTAGAAAAATAATTATTAGATGTTGGAAAGCCTGTGACTAATCCACCATGTCTGTGAGGCTGAAATAAAATACACATAAAAGAGGATCAGTAGGAAACAGCCACCATAAGTGATAAACATTTTGAGAGCCCCTGAAATTTAAGGCTATTAGTTCTCCAGATAACCTCTTCTCCTGAGTTTTATGAGATTTCTTCCATCAGACGTGAACCCCTAATAATCTACTGGATGGCATATTTACTCCTTGTGTATTTTACACTTGTTCAAAAAATGCTACATACTTGTAGAGTGTATGCAGTGGGAAAACTGATACACTATGCTTATAAACTGTACTAGACAGATTGCACCTGGCCTGTCAAAAATGCTATTTCATCCATCTAGCACACTGTTACTATATGTGTTACTATAGGAGATTATTGTCTAATTGGGGTTTATTATCTGTCCATTTTTCTTTGTTTTCCTCTTTCTTTACATGTTTTGACATTTGTTATCTTAATATTCATTGAAATAAAAGATTTAAAAAGAGTTTATCATTATGGTTTCCAATAATTCCCACTGAGTCTTTAATGTTCCTAACTTGTCATCTGACCTGTTCTTTCCAAAGGAAATTGTTCATTATGCACATTTAGTTTGTCTTTACAATGTATCTTGGTATAGATCCTACGTAATGTATGTTATCATGCCCTGAAATGTCTTATTCATCCTCTTGACGTTCTTATAGAGATGTCTGGTGGTGAATGCCATCACAATAAGTGGAGATCCAATGGTCTATAAAAGGAGCATTCATTAACAATATAAAACATATCTGAAATGGATTAGAATACTTCTGAATTTCTAATATATTTTTGTGATTTTTGTTTAGAAGAATGTATGTACTGTACTCAGACTGAAGTTTACATAATTTTAAAATGTCTGTTCAAGTTTAGTGTTTTTTTAAGTAATAAAACATCAATTATTAAGGTTATTGTTGTGGGGCCATATGCCAAAAATGCAATCCTAGTACAATTACATAGGTACATATAATACATAAAAAGCTTCCTGACAATTAAAACGATGAGAACATTACATCTGTCAGTTTGCCAATCACAACAATTATTCTGGAAAGAGTTTCATGTAGATAAAAAATCTTTATGAAATATACTTTTTAAGTTGTTGAAGACACTGATACTGTTGTCTTTTGCTTTACAAATACTCAAAAGTATGATAGTCTAGCATGTTTCATGCTCTTGTGTGAAATAAAACAGAACAAACTACATAACTAAAATAGCATCAATTCATTCTTATATTCAAACATAGATGACCTTGAAAACCCATCTCAGGATACTAATTAATATAGAATAGTGTGCGTGTGTGTGTGTGTGTGTGTGTGTGTGTGTGTGTGTGTGTGTGTGTGTGTGTGTGTGTGAGCATGTTGCATGCATGCAAGTGTGTGTGAGTGTGTGCATGTATGTATGTGTTTTAGGGGAGTGGTCATCAGTCTAATAGGCTAGGAAGCTTAATCCATTGAACAGCATAGTAATATAAGATGAGTTTCCTATGATTATTCAAAATAAACAGCATACACTGTAACAACACAAAACAGAGTCTGGTTTTCATAATAATGTGACATAAAATCATCTGCATATGGGTCCCACAGACATCTACTGGCAACAAAAACATCTTCCCGATCTTTATTCCCCACGGTGACATTGCAGATCAGTTTATACCTAGGTGGAGCAATCTTCTTTAAAGTAACTTTTATTTCTTCACAGATCTCTTTAGTGAGGTTAGTGCATGTCACAGGATGGTAAACTGCATTTGCAAGCTTGACAGCTAGATACTCCTCGATTAACTTCTCTGCCTTGACACAGGAGAATCTTTCTTTTGGATTTGCAGAAGCAGAAGGGACCTTGTACAAGACATAAAAACAAGAAGATAATTAACATAAACATCAAAATAAAATTTTCAGTCCTAGTATATGAGGAACATTGGTCACTTCATAGTAAATTGCCTCTAAATATTTAATTATGTTTCCATTCCATTCCATTTCTCCACTCTAAGTTATCCACTAAAATTGTTTCTTTTCATAACTCAATTCATTCTACTCTTATTTCTCAAATGTTTTTGAAATCTTTGTACATATTGGAAATTGTATTTACTGTATGTCCAAAGCATTATTCTACCATTGTACTGTTTTACTGTCACATGTGTCAATGTACAGTTGTGTATTTTGTATGTCTGGTCAGTATTTGACCACGGGCTAAGACTGAAATTGGGAAACATTGATCAGTGCTCTAGCCTGGTAAACAAATTCAAATAAATAAATGAATGCTCAGTAGTACAGGCTTAGACTAAGCTGTGCCTTTGCCAGTAAGACGGGTGTAGCTCACCCTGCCAGTGCTGCTCTACTACACTACCCTCTGAAGTGGAAAACTGTACTGCATTGAGCAAACCTGCCTGAAACAGTCTTGTGCATTGGGACATGCATTTCTGATTTAATCTACACAGCTTTTATGCTTTATGCTTCAGTGGTTTTATTCAAAAAGCAGCTGTTGTCAAGCATGTTTAGCCTGAATAAAGAGACATTGACATTGTGAAAAACCCAATAAGCGTGTGCTCTAAATGAAAATCAAATCACATTCTTATAGACTAGCTGTTATTGTGAGCCACTTAAGCCTAGCCAATCATCCCATGTGAGGATTAAACCCTGATTTTGTATCTGTAAGGTAAACACCTTCATTATTCTGTGAAACCCCAAACAATAGCCTTTTGGTGATAGATAATGGAGCAATTAAGGTTGTGAATGGGACATTTGGTTAATAGATAAAATGCTAGGCAGTCTGTAGACTATTATATGCCCAGCCACTAAACAAAGGTGAGAATCAAACCCTATACCTTGTCTCTAAGAGGTAAATACTTTAACCATTATGCCAACAAACAAAATATGGGAAGCACACTCAACAGGAAATCTTTGTTCGGAGCCAGTGCACAGGTAAATACGAAGCTATCAGTCTGCAGACTATTAGTAAATAAAAACCACGAAGGAACACAGGTGCACCACAGTGTACAAATCAACAGTGTTTAATGAAAATAAAATGAAGCGCTTTTCGTCCCACTCATTGGTGGGACTTCTTCAGATAAAAAAGAAACATATCACTCAGTCTTAAATATACAATGGTAGTTAATCAATCACATAATTTTGCAATTAATCAATTAAAATAAAATAGGGTAAAACGGAATGCAACACTTAACTTAAATAGAGTTCAACAATACTACCTCTTCACTCTTTCCACTATTCCCTACTAAAAGACATGTTAATAAGCATAAAGATAAATATTTAAATTTGTAAATTTATAAATTCGTATTTATACAAACTGTAAATAAACATTTTAAAAATGTTACCAAATATGCCTATTTCGGTTACATTGGTGAACTGTTCTTTTTCTGATTTTAAAAATGCTATTATATGTATATGTATATATATATATATATATATATATATATATATATATATATATATATATATATATATATATATATACATAGTATTATCAACCATGTCCTGAAGCACATTTACCAAAACTCGTGTGTTGATACAGGTACAGAATATGCATGTAATAAAACTGTATATGTATACAACCACAAATATGTATGAATAAGACTAATAATACTTCTTTGTTATATGTAACAGTCTACTGTAGAAGTAGGTGGACCTAAACTATATCATCAAACTTTTCAATTTGAGGATACATTGTATAGAATACACTTTGTTAAGTCCTGGAGCATAGCTCAAGATGCTCCAAAAGTAGTGAGTCTGGTCCACCACGACCATCTGGTATAACAGAGTCAATAGCTCTAAACCTAAATTTATGGTTGGGATTTGCGAGAACATGCCTAGCTAATACGTTTTCTGAGTTGTGATTTCTTATGTGGTATAAGTGCTCATATACGCATTCCCTTAATCTATGATCTGTCTTACTGATGTAGAACATGTGGCATTGTTGGCACTGTGCCATGTATATAACTGACTTCGACTAGCAATTGTATTTAAATTTCGACTTGTAGGTAGTGTTCTTGATGGTAAAATTTATTCTTGTATCCATATATTTACAGAAGTTACACATGGGGCATTTTGACATTCCCTTCTTAAAGTTAGTTACCACCTTTTTTGCTTCTAAAATATTTTTCAAATTACAACCCTTCTTGTAAATAATATGAGGGAGTTTCTCAAATTTACCACTTAAATCGGAATCTCTCTTAATGGCCTCCCAGTTCTTCCTCAAAATAGATAAAATCTCACAGGCATCACTGTTAAAGGCGGTAATCAAACTTACCTTATAAATTGCATTACTTCGATCCATGGAACATGGAACTCCATTCTTGCTGTGCGTGACACTCAAAATTGGTTTGTAAACACCTTGCTCTCTCTTGCTCTGAGTTTCCTCTTGCATGGTATTGATGAAGGAAATCGGTAACCCCTCTTTAAGAACATCTCCTTCAAATTATCACATTCCCTGAGGAAGTCCACATCTTGTGAGACCATATGGGCCACCCAGACTAGTTGCCCCTTAACTACAGATTTCTTTTGAAACTATGGGTGGCAACTACTAAAGTGCAGAAATGTATTAGAATAAGTTTCTTTTCTAAAGATTTTGGCTACATAACATTTGTTAGCCAAGTCTTTATTAAGATCCACATCCAGATAGGCCACCTTATGGATGTCGAAGATGTGTGTGAATGATAAGAAATCTGTAGTATTATTGAAGTATGCTACCAGGTCAATGGCTTTTCTCTCATCTCCATCAAGGATTATAAACACATCATCCAAAAAGCGTGTAAAAAAATAAAGTCGATTACAAATTTCTGGTTTATTAAATATGAATTCATGCTCCCAAAAAGCCATGACAAGATTGGGGAGCCCATCGCTATGCCTATCTTTTGTAAAAAATACTTGTTGTTAAAAGTGATGTAGTTGTTATACAAGATAATATCTAACATTTCTTCAATAAGGGCTACTTCGTCTACAGAGTCCCCCTTTGAACAGAGCATATAACTAATCTATTCAATCCCTTGAACATGGGGTATGGATGAATAGAAGTCTCTGATATTGACCGTTAGGAAGTTCAAATGTTCCTTGAATTCAAGTCATTTATTTGTGCTAAAATGACTATGAATCTTTACAAATATGTTTTTCTTGTGTAACATATTTTTTAAGGGTTTGGTCAACCCATTTTGCCCAGGGATATGTTATACTACCTCTGGCATCCACCAATGGTCTCATTGGGGGAATCTCTCAAATTCTTATGAATCTTAGGGATCACAAACAGAATCGGGATCCTAGGTGCTGGCATAATCGGATAATTAAAAAGGTCTAGGGAGATCCTAGCTTCTATGAACATGTCATTAAGATGTAATTTTATTTTATTAAGTGCCTGATTAAGTTCATTTCTAGATTCCTCCTGGTATGTTTCCATGTTCATTTTGATAATATAATCATCAATATTCATCAGTACAAGACCTCCCCCCTTGTCTGGTTGCATAATCCTTATAGGTGCTTGCTGTAGTAATTCTAATAAATTATGTTGCTCCTTACTAATGTTAGGAACTGAATTACTACTCCTATAACCAGATGTTAAACAATTCCTCAAATCCATTTCACAAATTTGCTCAAACAATAACAAGGTAGGGTGTAGTTGTGGATAGAATGTACTGGCCACATGTAGTGCGCTAGTCTGCATAGTGCTGTCACCAAACCAACAAGACAAGTTTAATTTTCTCACATATAATTTTAAATCTATCAATGATTTGGCCAAATCAGCTCTATATGAAGGCACAAAAGTGTTACCCTTCGCTAAGAGTTCCACTAAGGTCAAATCAATACTGATGTTTGAATAATTGAAAATCTTGAAATCTTTTCCTGAGTTCAAGATTATGTCTTTCAAAGCACAGTCCGAAGGAAACGTATGGCTTCCTACCGAAGCATTTACCTCCCCTGTTTGTTGTATTTCTTCTTGTTGGATTTGGGGTAAGAAAGGGACCCGTTCAACCTCAAGTTGTACCTCAAGGCAGATTTTGAAAATTTGTCATTTGTTGCTCATCCCTCATGTCTGAATGAATATTTTCCCTTTGATTTACGGATGGTTCGGCATTTTTGTTATTTGTTCTGTTGTAGGTCCTAATGGCATTATTAACTGGTTGTTCCCCTCCTGCTTGGTTGTTAGCCAAACTGTTGCTGGGCTGGGCTCTCACTGTAACTTTGTTCCGCAAGAATTGGTTAACCTGGTTAACTTGCAAGGATGGAGTTTGGGGATAAGCCCCACCCTCACTGTAAGCGAGCCGATCTCTGTGCAGTTTCTTAATTTTAGCACTTTTAAGTTTATTTAAATGCTGATCTATACTAGAAAAAGTCCTATTATAATCAAATTGATACCAATGAAAATCCATATGCCCCTTAATAGTATTATCCAGTGTTGTAGCTTCTTGAATCAACTGATCAGCTGTTGTCTGATAATGTTTGCACATTAGATCTAAAAGCTCCAGCCCTTGTTTATTAAACAGTGCTAAAAGATCTTTATGAAATGTCGAGCCCGCAACTAAGCCCGCAGGATATTGCCAGAATCTTAAACCCTTTGGCACAATCTCTTCATTGATACATTGTTGGAGATATGTTATTTCTAACTGAAACTTTTTGTACTTTAAAAGTGTTTTATCCAACACCTTTAATAAAGATGTGATGTTAACTGTTCCTCCAGCCAGATGCTCCTCATGGTTAACTGCTTGATCAATTGATAATTGTACCAGCTCAGTGAGCCAAAGGTCAAATGCAGTAGCACCAGTAAGCTCTGAGGAAGCTAGAACTGTATGGTTCAATGACTGTGCAGCAGCAAGTCTGTTTACATTATTAGAATTTGTTGATTGTAATCCTAAACTGTCGCTCGTTGATAGAGACAACGGTGTTCTTTGTTCATTCATATTTTGTGTTGGACTGCCCACCGAATCTAATTGAGCTAGTTCTTGTGTAGCTTCAAGGTGGGCGACCCTCTCAGTATTACCTGCGAGGCAATGCTGGACTGATAGTGTTCCTTGTTGGGTTGGGCGTAGATCAGAAAGAATAGAGTAGAAGTGAGATGATCCACTCATTGAGAAAGCTGTTCTATTAGCATTGTAAGGTACCCAAGCATTACTATTAGCACTGTAATATCCAATGTTTGCGATGCTGGTGGGATTGCACCCAAAGAACACTCTGTGGCCATGACAAACCAACGAACAAGAATTTAAGAAAGTGAATAAAACTAATAGTAAATAAAAACCACGAAGGAACACAGGTGCACCACAGTGTACAAATCAATGGTGTTTAATGAAAATAAAATGAAGCGCTTTTCTTCCCACTCACTGGTGGGACTTCTTCAGATAAAAAAGAAACATATCACGCAGTCTTAAACATACAATGGTAATTAATCAATCACATAGGTTTGCAATTAATCAATTAAAATAAAATAGGATAAAATGGAATACAACAATTAGAGTTCAACAATACTACCCCTTCACTCTTTCCACTATTCCCTACTAAAAGACATGTTAATAAGCATAAATATAAATATAAATACATAAATTTGTAAATTTATAAATTCATATTTATCTTCTTCTCTTTCTGCTGTTCCCGTTAGGGGTCACCACAGCAGATCATCTGTTTCCATTTCTTCCTGTCCTCTGCATATTACTCAGTCACACCAATTGTCTGCATGTCCTCTCTCACCATGTCCATAAACCTTATCTTAGGCCTTCCTCTTTTCCTCTTACCTGGCAGCTCCATCCTTAGCATCATGTTCCCAATATACCCAGCATCCCTCATCAGCACATGTCCAAACCAACGCAATCTCGCCTCTCTTGCTTTGTCTCCAAACTGTCCAACCTGTACTGACCCTCTAATATATGATTCCTAATCCTGTCCATCTTAGTCACACCCAATGCAAATCTTAACATCTTTAACTCTGCCACATCCAGCTCTGACTCCTGCCTTTTCAACAATGCTACCGTCTCCAACCCATATAACATAGCTGGTCTCACTACCCTCTTGTAGACCTTCCCTTTCACTCTTATTGGTACCCGTCTGTCACAAAAGACATTATTTAACAAAAGTAAATAATTTTTTTTCTTAAATAATGTCATTATATAATAACAATATCTGACTTCTGGGTGTGGTATATTGAAGATTTACCCACAGCTGGCTTAAATATACCACACCTACGTCATCAGTTGTCCCTATATTCTTACTCATTTGTGTTTTTTACAATGGCATACAACTCTGATTATGTTTTATGGTGTAATAGTTTGTAAGTCAGTGTCATATTATTTCTTTTTTGTTTGTTTGCCTGTTTTCAAATATGTTTAAAGACCACCTTGTTTGTTTTATTGTATTTCCTTCTTTTTGTACGTCTAAGATTCCTAGTAATGTTACTTTATAGTGTCTTTTGTTTAGTTTGTCTGTTTTGGCCAGTTTTCATCTGTTTTAACATTTTCCATTTCTTTGTGAGGTACACTAATATATGTTGTGCATTTTATTTCTGAAGGACAGTTTATACTATTGGACTTACTGTTGCTGCTGCTGAAGTGTCATCTTGCTACCTGAAGGTTTGTTGTCTATTTCTCCAATATTTTTAAATATTTATTTAATTTCACCATTGCTTATAACATCAAACTTTATTTTCATAGTTTTGTAATTTTATCTTTTCTTTGCAGTTTAGAAGCATTGCTCATTTTATGTGGTAATTATTAAAAAATTGTGTTATGTTCTGTGCTTTCCAGCATGGTGCACTATTTATGTTCATGGGTTGCTTTTTATGTGCATTAGTATTGCTGTTGAGCACTATATATTATAAATGTGGGTTGCATTTACTTGGAATTGTTAAACATTTAAAATGAAAGTTTACTGCTGAACAATAGATATTTCATTTATTAGCACTTATTAATGGATATTTTCTTGAGTTTACAATTAGAGTGGGGGAATGCAATGAAATGGTACTTTCCATCTTAAACTTTGTTGTTAAATATTTCATTTTTATTAATTTAGTTGCATGTAAACTCATATGCACTTGATTTTTTATGTTGAAATGCTTAAGGGAAAATTTGTGGACTAAAAAAGTTTGGTATCGACAAGCTTTCTTGAGAGGAAGTATGAATCTTTTAATGTCTGGCATTATTGATTGAATGAAAGCCTCACTTATGCATATGAATTTAAAAAAATTAAGAAGTACAGATCATAATATGGATAAAATGAGATACATTCTAAAAAAAAGTTGAGAGTTTAAACATGCTTTTCGACGGTACAATTGATCATACTGCCAATAAGAATTAGTCTGAACTGTTGAAAGTTCTGTAGAATGTTCTCATATTTTTGTCTATACTTCTTAAAACATTTAATTTTAATATAAATTTCTGAGGAATGCAATCAATTATTACTGGTAGATGTTGTTGGTTATGTCTTTTTGTGTGTCTGAATTTTTTCCTTTCTTTTTTTCTTTTTTGGCAAGTTACTTGTGGAATTCAATAGACAGGGACGTCGTAGTGGGAGAAGGGGCACAGTCTTCTATTGGTATGATTGCATATGGGGCTTGCATCCCCAGGCTTAAACAGTACATCACTGGTGCAGTGCAGTGGTGCAGCTATTTGCATTGCCACCTCACAGCATGAGGTTCTCCAGTTCAATTCTCATTGGGGGTGCCTTCTGTGCACAGTCTGCATGTCCTCCCTGTGTTTGCATGGGTTTCCTCTAGATGCTCTGGTTTCCTTCCACATTACAAAGACATGCATCTAGATTGTTTATCCCCATACCTTCACTGAAAATTGTCTCATTCCAAGTTAACTTTCCTGGTAAAAAGACATTGTGCTCATCTATGTGTAGGAAACCAACCTTTACTAATATGTATTTACATGCTCAAAGCAGTCACTGAAGTTTCATTAAGAATAACGTAATGAGGAATCAAGCTATTACATTTTAGAAGCTGATTACTTATAACCAAAATCCTTCAGAAGAACTTGATTTACTTAACTGGTTGTTTTTAGAAAGAGATTATACTGGGAAAAAGTTTGGCAACATACTTAGAGGTATGGTCAAAAAAGAGTGTTTGGTGCAAACCAATTTTATAAGATGGGGGAAAATGTTAACAAATAATTTGAACAGACCAGACATATCATTCCTTAATGCTTTTGTTGTAATGTAGACTATTACCTGTCATAACATCAGAAGTGTTATTTGAGACAAATGCAACATTTTAAGAGGATGGGAATTGTAATGAGTTTGTAGTAGTTGATGGTACACCACAGTTTATTAAAAAAGAAAGAAGAAAAAAAATAAAAAAAAAATAAGCATGCACTAATTTGTAAAGTTTGCTGGAGGCTGACATGTTTATTGTGCACCCTTGTACACAGACTGGAGCTTATAACAAAACTTGAGTATGTATATCAATTTCACACATTAAGAGATGCTTTGGGTCAAAAGACTTCTTTGACTGTATTTCTAAAATGTGGTATATGGCTACACGTGATGATTGTAAGATATTCTTTGTAGGCAAAATATCTTGTAAGCTGTCACAAAGGATTTATTTCCAGTTTACGATGAAAAACTTGCTGCTGTGAAGGTTGAGTCCAGCTGTGCGAATCATGCATGTTGACAGTTGGAATGTTGAATACCAGCATTACCAACTGTCCAAACTTGCCCCCCTTCTGGACCCATGTTAGTGCTTGTTCCCTGGGTTGTAGTGATAGGGAGTTTCATCAGACAGTGTTATGTTCATGCATGTCAGTATTTAGGATGCTAACTTTCAAGGAAAGGTTGTGGTGATATGTATACTCAACCTCTGGAGTGGCAAAATTTTAATAGTAAACCTTTACTACCATATCCATGCCCATATCCATACCATCCACAACAGTCTCACTGCAGGATTCATAACCTGAATTCCTTGGTTTCACTCTGACTCTCCATTTTTTTTTGGTCCCCTTGGACATCATTAATACCAGCCCCAACCACAGTACACAATGTCCGTGACAGATCTACCAGCATTCTTCTACTTTCTCCTGGACATGCTCTGGTGTTGTTCGGTACAGTTGCGAATCCAGAGAGCATTCTGGCAACTCAGCTGACTTTGCTTCCATCCAGTGTTTTCTATGATTCCATCCAGGGTTTTTTTTTATATACCCTACTCACTTGTCCTTTTCCACGTCCCACACTCACTGATTGTGTCTGAGGACAATTCCCCTCTTTGAACCACACTTCCTATTAGAGAGTGTCAACAGCAAGCTCCCTTTCCCCCAGGTTGGGCACACCCATCAATCCCTGCTGCTCCCTCAGTTGCCCAAGCTGCTAATTGAATCTGGGTCTGCTGGGACATAGATAGGTCTTTATTCCTTTATGCCACCACAACAGCTTCTGTCTCACCCTTTCTGATAACATTTCACACTTTCTGTAGTATCGTCTGAGAGATATGTGCAGAACAGTACAAAGCTTTCTGAAAATAGTATGTTCAATGCTTGTTTTGTACTGCACATTGTATATTAGTCTTACTGGACTTATTACTCTGACTACTTTCTTCTAATGTATTCCCTCAGTCTGCTTACTTCACTCATTTCCAGTGCTTAGTATTATTACTTATATTACCATTAACTGTACAATTTAATTTTATTGCATTACATTTACTATTTTCTTATGGCCGTGATGGTGCAGTGGTTAGCATTGTCGCCTCACAGCAAGAGGTTCTCCCGTTCGATACTCGGCTGGAGCGCCTTCTGTGTGGAGTCTGCATGTCCTCCCCGTGGTTGAGTGACGTTTAAAGATATGCAGGTAGGTGCGTGCATGAATGGGTGTGCCTTCCTTGAAGGCTGGGCATAGGGCTGGCAACTCGGCACCGTAAAAATCTACTGCCAATCATTAGTGGACCAGAGTTCTACTGTGGCGACCCCTAACCGGGAAAAACTGAAAGACAAGACATTTACTATTTTCTTGCTTGTTTTCTTGATTTGTTATACTAGTTGCTGAAGATTTCATTGTTTACCATGTCTACCAATTGATAGTACAGCTTGATGGAGAAGTAAACCTTTAAGCAAAATGGAGACAAACCTCTTGTATCAGTCCACTATCAGTAAACATCATATGTCCACAACACAACATCAGTCACAGCACATCACTATGTCCATAACTTATACTGAGGTTGTAAAGAAAAATTTACCAAAGCCTCTGAAAACCCACACTAAAAGATCCCACTCTCCAGCATACAAGTCAACAGTTGATCCCTTTCCAGTCACACATACTACACATCCACATAGCTCATCCAGCAGTCACCAGGAAAGCAGGACTAAGCCCATAAGGCTCAGTAAATCTTCTTTCACACAAAAAATCTTTTAAATCATTGGAAACTCTATAGTTAAGCATACAGTCTCCGCACTCAGACTAGATAAGAATGGGGTGACTGCAGGCTGCTTCTATGATGCCAGGATCTGTGATGTCACATGGACCCTAATGTCCCTTTAACCAGACAAATTTTACTATGATGTAGTGGTAGCCTATGTGGAAGTGAATGACCTGATGAGCTCCATCCAGACAGACAAGCAGAAAGACATGATATAATTTGTTTATGCATGTCCCAGAGGCATTAAAGACACTGTTTTTAAGTCGCATCTTGCCTTCACTCAATGATTTCTAGATACCAGTGTAGGATAATTGGCTTTACCAATTGACTAAATAGTCAATGATTTTCTAAGGGGATCCAGTATGTTTCAGCCTGGGATATGATGTTAGATAACAACTTACACCTCTCACATCAGGACTTTCACATGTTGCCTAAAGGTTTTGCTGCCTTCATAGTAACTTTAGGACAGTGCCCCTACTAGCATTCCGTCATAAAAACAATCACATTCAGAAAACATTGATGAAGCATTACTTGACACTAAGAGTCAAAATAGAAAGATGACATAATGTGAGTCTCTGATATAACTCAAAAACATTCAGATTTGTATATTTGTATAGTTACTGAAACATGGCTCACACTTCCCTCTTTACCAGACCTTAACTCCTGTCATGTCTTCACACCTTTTGGTAACTGTGGGGGAGAATCTGTATTTATTGGAAACACTTTTACCTCTCACCAGATTACCTACAACCTTAATCTGGAACTCACAGAGAAATCCAACTACTCCTTCAAGGAACTGGGTGGTGTGGTTGAGACAAAAAGTGGTCTAAATGAGAAGGTCAAAGCTAAAACCAGAGGCAGTGCAGCCAACTGGCACAAAGTGTCAAAGGCAGTGTGTGATAGAAGAATGGCAAAGAAATTGAACAGTTGTATGTGCAAAACAGCGGTGTAATCCATGCTTCTGTGTAGCACAGAAACCATAGCAGTGAAGGCAGAGCAGCTGAGGAAGCTTGAGGTAATGGAGATGAATTGCTTGAGAAAAGTAGTAGGATGCCCACTGTGGGGCAGATGAAGAAATGATGATATCAGAACAGAAACCAAAGTAACCTCAATTACAGAGATGGTCTAGGAAACCAGATTCTGGTCCTTTGGTTATATGTGCTGGAAAGCAAAAATCAATTTCTTAAAGCAGGTTTGGGAAAAGCAAGGAGAAATCAAGAGGAGATGAAGAAATCCAGTTTAGAGATGAATACATTGTGTGACAGTAGACCTGAGGCAGATAAGTATGACTGTTGAAGAAGGTAGGAGAGTGGCTTTGAGTGAAGAGAAGTGGTGGAAGTTGATGCAACATTCTGGCCCCATGTAAAATGGGAAAAGAGAACTGATTATGGAGAAGATGATAATGGCTTGTTTTCTAGCTATAGATCCCATTGATGTCCCCTACAGATCTAGAAATTATCTTAACACCATTGAAGGGCTAAATATCTAACCAAGTACATTTTTGTTAGGTATTTCAATTGCCTGAGCAATGATTTGCATACTTACGCCACTAAAAATTAATATGTTCAGCATTTCTTAGACTTTGTTAATATCAGCTCATGGAAAAAAATGCAAAACTACCCACCAGATGATCGCATATTCTTGACGTTGTACTAACCAAACTAACTCCTGCTTCTAGCCCATTCCAGAAGTCCTCAACATTTTTTGAGTCTGATAGTAAATCAGTCATCTTCTTTGGCAAGTATTAACACCTGGCCACCAAATGAGATCATCTTTAGGAACTTCTTCAGGACAAAACTTTAGTGTGTAGAAGACCAAGTCAAAATTACCAACAATCCATCATAAAGTTAGAGTTCTGTTACAATTACCTATGACTTTTACCAGCACCTAAACAATGAATGTCACAACTATCTGCCCTAAATATAATGGCAAATTCAGGGATAATTCAGCAACAGGCTTCACTGGTAGAACTCCTGTATTAATAAACTGTGTAACAAAATATGAAAAATAATGAAAAGTTGCAGGAAATTCCCATCCCGTACTTCAGGACTCCACAGATACATGCCAGTAAGGACATTTAAGAGCACTGTTAGAAAATGTAAAGCATGAGCTTAAAGCCACTACAGACAACAAAGGAAATTGTAAATCGTTTTTTCTGGAAATTAAGGCATAATGTCTAAAAATGCAGAGCTCATCCATAGTAATAATAATAATATCACACATTTCCAGTACCAAAAGACAGGCAAATGTACTGCTGACTTTATACCATCTACTCATATTGTTAGCACACTATCCCTGAACATTTAGTTTCCTCTGAAATAACTCTCAGATTCCACATCAAAGTCTAAAAAATCATGTTTCCTTGAGACTAGACAACTTACCAGGTTGCATTTACACTCAGTACTAAATATGCACTACTTGAGACTCTTTTAACTGTCACCTTTAACTTCTCCCTAAGGATTGTGCTTATGCCTATAGAACAGCGATTGTGACTCACCAACATAAAGACAGCATTGTACAGATGTGAATAATTATAGGCCCATCAGCCTTATATACAAAACCAAGAAATGTGTCATAGTAATTAATGTGGACATAGGTGCCTTAACTGATCTAGACATCAGTTTCATGAAGGGGAGGTCCTGTTTCATGTATCTAGTAAGCATCTTTGAGTAGTCAGAGACTTTGGAGAATAGTCAGTCAGTGCACTCTGCATATCTCAATGGACAAGGCTTTTGACACAATCCTCCATACTGCTATTATTAGTAAAAAAAATAGACAAATTTAATATAAACTCATATGTTGTCCATTGAATTGCAAATTGTATACCTAATAGCTCTCAGGTTGTGAAAGGTGTTGTCACCCTATATGAAGGTAGCATTGTGACTAGCTGGGTACCACAGGGGTCATTCCCAGGCTCTCTTCTCTTCAACACTCATTTTGCAGACATCCAAGTCAAGCCAATATCCCAGAAGTGTAGTTGACCAAATTTGCTGATGACTACAAGCTGGGCACTATTATCTGTCCTTTCCACTGATAGTAAACACTTGCAGTAAGGGATGAAGTATGTACATACCTGATGCACCAAAAAATGGTCTCAAGCTAAATGCAAAAAAAGTAACATAGTAGCATTTTGTAAAAATATTGTTCCCACCTCATTTTATAAATGGTGTACCTCTTCACCAGATACAATCATAACAAACCTGTGAACCTATGTGAACAAGTATCTCTCATTTGATCATCATGTTTTCACCTTAGTCAGGAAATCTATCTGTCCCAGTTAATTTCTAGTAGAATATCCTCAAGATGCAAGGGTGTCATCATACCTTTGTACTCTTCCTACTTTTACCTTATCAGAACAGTTATCAAATACAGCACCCCTTTTTTATGTACAAATCCAGGCATGTTGCAGAACTGGAAAGGCCCTGATGATTGCCAGCCAAGAAAATTAAAGGCCTTGAATCCTTCAGCTATCCCAGTAGATTAGCATGACTCTTCATATTCCCAGCAGCTACACTATCCAATCCAATGTGATCAATATCTCAGTTTTTGAGCCCTGAAAAACTAAATCCTATTTTGTTTCAAAACCAGTGGTCTACAAATACCAGTTTTATGGACTTAAATGTATAGCAACAAACAAAAAGTCTTGCTGGAGTGGATCTTTGACATAAGTTACCATTACAGATCAAACAAAGTGGTACTTTTTGTTACCTTTTAAGGCTGTCTTGGTGACTGAATGGGTTAACTCAGATTTATTCCAGGTTTATCATATATAGTCCAGCTCTCTATGTGAGTTGAATGTTGATACGTACTTGAAAAGGGTAGCAAGAACTACTTAAAGGTATATATGGCCAGGCATCTTATGGCCACTGGGATTACTTTCTTAGTATTCTTCCTGTGCTCTAAACACCTGGTATTTATCCTGTAGAGCTGTATCATAAACCAAAATATTATTTATTTCTGTAAGTATTTTATTATTGTAAATTACTATCTCTTTTGCAAAGTTTTACAATTTTGCATTCTGTAAGTAGGTCGTGACTGAAAAGTGGCACCAGCAGTCCAGCTCTTCTACCTAATAAAGACAGAAAGGGGAAAGCATGTATCTTGTTCGTTCATTTTTATTGATTACAATGAGGTTTACATTAGAGAAAGCAATCAGGACAGCTTACTTGAGAATAATTGTTTCTGGATGACACTTCACCACCAGGTCTCAGTGATGCAGTCAGTATTAAGAACATTCATAGGTTTACTTATGCAATTCAATAATATTCTGTCTAGATCTCTGTAGCTTTAAGATGACTTTTATGTTTTTTTTTTTCATTTATTCTGTACTGCATGGTCATTGTTATGTTTTAATCATATGACTTTTTGCATCTATTTTAAATGGAGAATTGTAGAGCATTCTTTTAAAGTCTGTATAATTTGGTGGGATGAGAATGCTAAATAAGATTTTCCTTGTATTCTTATTTCACAGCACAGCTGCTTTGTTCTGACAGGTTAAACAACATTTTGAAAGTATCACTGTGTGGGAGCATGCATTGTTCAAAAATTATCTCAGTGGTTTTGATAATGTATTAGAGTTATGCCACATTACCACACATAACTGTGTTTAGGTTATCTGCGGCCCCATACAGCTCTCCAAACTGACACCCTTTCAACTCAAAGGAATAAAAAAGCCTACAGCTACAGTTACAGATACTAATTTACTGCATGTTGAGAGCTTCTGAGTGTCTCAGATGTGACCACAAATGCAGTACTGGCATTGATTTAGGAAGCTGCAATATCCTTGTGGCTTCATATTCAATGCTGGTACTGCACTCACACATGATTGGTATCTACTGATTTCTGACCCCATGACAGATTGCTCCCATGGTAGCCACCCCGTTAAAAGCTGCATAACTTGATTCACCCTATCAGAAATGCGAAGCTGCTTTTTGCAAGACACTCATACAATGACTAGGCAGTTCCAGCTATTCCTGCAATCTTAAAAGCAGGACAGTTTGATGTACTTTCCTTTATAACAGGTGTTGAAAATCAGTGAATGAATGAATCTTTGACTAGCAAGTGCATGATCATGCGACAGATGTATGCAGATGTTTCACTGGGACTGCATGACCAAGCACACATGCAGTTAAGAGGAAACACTTTTTCTATGTATACTGTTGTTATATAGCATTCTATTTGCTCTATTTGTATATGTGTGAGATGAAGAAGTAGTATAATTCATGCAACATAAACTATACTCTATATAGCAACCTGCAAACAGCAAACTTTATTGCTTTTTGCCCTATGGCTTAATTCAGGTGGAAACATAACCATCTAAAAGACAAACCACATTATGTAGTAGACCATAACAACACAGCTGATAACACAAGATAATTGGAAGTCATAAATTCAAATACTTCTGAATATCTACAACAAGTGTTTTTTTATATGACTGTATGTACAGATGAGTTTCTCAACATATTATACCCTTCATGTCATCATTATATATGATGGTTTCCACTTTCCAGTGAAATGAACATTGTACCACTTAATTTTCAAAATTAGGGATACATTGAAACACTTGATGGCACCATTACTACATTTCAATTCCTTATTAATTTCTATCCAAAACCTTTTTTTGAAATTTTGAATAATAACACATAGTGTATACATAGGTATTTTTATACACAAAGTAGACTCCGGTGAAATTTTCCTCAGGTAGACAGCAAATGTTGGAGGTGTAATGGGGAGGAAAGAGGTAACTAGCAGCATATTTTCTGGGAATGTAATGAGTTGGCAGACTTTAAAGATTCCCTGCAGACTGCTCTGTCAGAGATACTGGTTGAACAAATTGATGTAACTAAGGAAATGATTTTTCTGAGCTATGATACAGAATCAGAATTGCCTAGACATAGTAAGGTCTTGCTGAGACTAATTATGATGGCTGCTGAAAAAGCAGTTACCAGGAAATGGAACTCAATGTCTAAACCAACTTTACCAGAAGTAGTGAAGGTAGTAACTGAGATAAAACAACTGGGCCTGGATCTTTAGAAAATGGTCGGACCAAATTACATAGGAAAAATTGGAATTGTGGGATTAATACATGTAGAGGAGGAGCAATGTTTAAAAGAAAGCAGGATTTGAATGAGCTATGCAATGGCTGACTAAATGACTGGATATGGTAAAAGTGATGTATAGTGTTTGCAGCTACAGTTGTGTCAGCACGGTTTGGAATATATAATGTTTGCAACTAAGATTGGTCTGTAGAATGGCATTGGTTATCAAGAAAAGGAGGAGGAGTATGAGGGCAGCACCAAGGATCAAATGGTAGAAATTGAAAAAGGGTGATTGTGAGGTGGAGTTCAGGGAAGAGTTAAGACAGGCACTGGGTGGCAGTGAAGTATTACCAAATACCTGGGTAACTACAGCAGAGCTAGTAAGGGAGACTGCTAGAAAGGTGCTTGGTGTGACATCTGGACAGAGGAAGGAGGACAAGGAGACCTGGTGGTGGAATGACGAAGTACAGAAGAGTATACAGAGAAAGAGGTTGGCGAAGAAGAAGTGGGGTTGTCAGAGAGATGAAGAAAGTAGACAGAAGTATAAGGAGATGAGGTGCATGGTAAAGAGAGAGGTGGCAAAGGCTAAGGATAAGGCGTATGGCCAGTTGTATGAAAGGTTGGACACTAAGGAGGGAGAAAAAGACCTGTACTGATTGGCTAGACAGAGGGACTGAGCTAGGAAAGATGTGCAGCAGGTAAGGGTGATAAAGGATAATGAGGGAAACGTACTCACAGGTGAGGAGAAGGTGTTGAACAGATGGAAAGAGTACTTTGAGGGTTGATGAATGAAGAGAATGAGAGAGAGAGAGAAGGTTGGATGATGTGGGGATAGTGAATCAGGACATGCAATGGATTAGCAAGGCGGAAGTAAGGATAGCTATGAAGAGGATGAAGAATGGAAAGGCTATTGGTCCAGATGACATACCTGTGGAAGCTTGGAGGTATTTAGGAGAAATGGCAGTGGAATTTTTAACCAGATTGTTTAATGAAATCTTGGAAAGTGAGTGGATGCCTGAGGAGTGGAGAAAAAGTGTTTTGGTACCGATTTTTAAGAATAAGGGTGATGTGCAGATCTGTGGTAACTACAGAGGGATAAAACTGATCAGTCACAGCATGAAATTATGGGAAAGAGTGGTGTAAGCTAGGTTAAGAAGGGAGGTGATGATTAGTGATCAGCAGTATGGTTTCATGCCAGGAAAAAGCACTACAGATGTGATGTTTGCTCTGAGAGTGTTGATGGAGAAGTACAGAGAAGGTCAGAAGGAGTTGTATTGTGTCTTTGTGGAATTAGAGAAAGCATATGACAGGGTGCCTAGAGAGGAGTAATGGTACTGTATGAGGAAGTTGAGAGTGGCAGAGAAGTATGTAAGAGTGGTACAGGATATGTACAAGGGTAGTTTGACAGTGGTGAGATCTGCATTGGGAGTGACAGATGCATTTAAGGTGGAGGTGGGATTGCATTAAGGATCAGCTCTGAGACATTTCTTATTTGCAGTGGTGATGGACAGGTTGACAGATGAGATCAGACAGGAGTCCCTGTGGACAATGATGTTTGCATATGACATTGTGATATGTAGTGAGAGTAGGGATCAAAAACTAAAAGCTTACAACCACAGAGTCCCCAATGTGTGCCCGTTCACCACAAAAACGATGTTGCAGAAATGAATCCAACAATCACATCCACAGATAACCTATGTTGCAGAAACAAATCCAACATTCACATCCACAGATAACAGGATTTTTTATTTGAAATGCGATTAAAACTCAGTTAAAACTGTGATACAGAAAGTTAAGCGCTTTCACCCATCCTACTGGGCTTCTTCAGAACAATCCATTGATTCAGAAAGATGCCTTAAATAACTTATTTGGCGCCGAAATCTGTTTGAACTTTTAAAGGCATACTTCACCTTTATACTGCTGTATGCACACTTTATACATTTAGTGCCCCACAAGAAAACTCTTAAAGATTGTACTCCTTCAAGAACAATAAGACTTTCCCCCTTTAAAAACATTATGACAAAACATAAAATATGTTAATAAATAACAATTAGAATATATTTAAAATGTTTACAATATCCTGCCTCGCTAAATGCGATATCAATAATTATGACAGTAATCGTCAGTGAAGCCAGTTGCACTATACTAATAAATCGTGTTTTACTGTCATAACTCCTTTCTTAATACAACCATAATAAATAAAAAATATGTGAGAAATACATATGTAAAAAATGTATATATAAGAAATATATATAATTAATTAATAGGATGTTTAAAACTTCTTACCTACTCACAACAAGATCTATTATTTATAAAACAACAATTTGTAAGTGCGATCTTCACTGTTGAAAATCAATACTACACCTTAAACGAACTCTTATTGAAAATATAATGTTAAAAGATACATACTGGATGTATGTTATATTTGTAATATTACCTTAGTGGTAGCAAATTCCATAATAAAAATTCCATAATAAAACATTCCATAATAACACATTCTTCACTATTAGCAAATCAACCCTACACAAAAGAGCATTTTTATTATCATACAGACTTTCATATTTAAGCATTATGAATAAAAATGTGCTTCATGTATATTATATTAGTCACTTCCTACATAACTAGCCGCTGGATCAAAGATTTTATACCATGCAATCATGATTCGGACAGCCGACCCTACATGAAAAATTATTGTATTTGTTAGTGAAATTACACTATCGATATATTTAAATATTTGTATTATCGATAGGTAGATATCTTAGATCTTTTATATCTACAATGAAAAGAAATTTGGTTTATATATGATTTATTATACCCGTTGATAGTCCCATTGTTAATACTAACGGTGAAAATGCTGCTACCATTGATATGAATATGAATATTCTCTAATAGAATTACTAAATATATGGGAACTTTTCCCTACGTATTTAATTTTACTGAATTTTGTTTTTTCTAATATTTATCAACCAATATGCACCTACTGTGAAAAAATATATGTATATAACTATGACAAATTTAAAGCTAACTTCTATAATTATACACAATGTATGAATACAGAATTCTACTGATACAACCTGTATGAATATTCACCAACCTTTAATATGATTATCTGATATTTATATTATATCGGGTTAAATGGAATTCAAAATCCAGAATTTAACATGCTCCTGTGTATATATATATATATATATATATATATATATATACTATTCACCCTGGCAAATCCATCAACCTATACTCAAAACATAAAGGTTGTCCCTTACATAACATTTATGACATAAAAATCACACTGTTATTTTGTATCCAAAATAGGTTTGAAAGGGATACAATCATTCAACCCTGGTGATGTTGTGGCATCTAAATATAGTTGCCACCATACTTCCTTAAAGCTTAGTAAGGGAGTAGGGATCAGGTTGAGGAGACCCTGGAGAGGTGGAGATATGCTCTAGAGAGTTGAGGACTGAAGGTCAGCTGGACTAAGACAGAATATATGTGTGTGAACGAGAGGGAGGATAGAGGAATGGTGAGGATGCAGGGAGTAGAGCTGGTGAAGGTGGATGAGTTTAAATACTTGGGATTAACAGTTTACAGTAATGGTGAATGTGGAAGAGATGTAAAGAAGAAAGTACAGGCAGGGTGGAGAAGAGTGTCAGGAGTGATTTGTGACAGACCAGTACCACTAAGAGTGAAAGGGAAGGTCTACAAGAAGGTAGTGAGACCAGGTATGTTATATGGGTTGGAGACAGTGGCATTGACAAAAAGGCAGGAGTCAGAGCTGGATGTGGCAGAGTTAAAGATGTTAAGATTTGCACTGGGTGTGACGAGGATGGACAGGATTAGGAATAAGTATATTAGAGGGTCAGCCCAGGTTGGACAGTTTGGAGACAAAGCCAGAGAGGCAAGATTACGTTGGTTTGGACAGGTGCTAAGGAGGGATGCAGAGTATATTGGGAAAAAGATGCTAAGGATGAAGCTGCCAGGTAAGAGGAAAAGAGGAAGGCCTAAGATAAGGTTTATGGATGTGGTGAGAGAGGACATGCAGGTGGTTGGTGTGACAGAGCAAGATGCAGAGGACAGGAAGAAATGGAAACAGATGATCTGCTGTGGTGACCCCTAATGGGAACAGCCGAAAGAAAAAGAAGAAGAATATTTGCAACTAAGATTGTGTTGGTATGGTTTATTTTCATTTATATACATGTAAGATTGCCTCTGTGTCATGCGCAATCATTTAACAAAGATGCTTCTTGTGAAAAAAAATGACACATATTATATTCAGCATAATATTTTAAACAGAACCTAATGATAACAATAAAGCCTAAACAAACAACAAAAAACAGTGCAACTGTTTAAGATATGTACACTAATTCCCTAATTACTTCAAATATCTAGCCTTTTTAATTACATAAAGCATTTTTTCAGTTTTCTCCCTGCTGCCTGTCAACCATAAGATCCTGTCTTGGTCCATCAACCTATTTGTTCTCTTCACTGGGCAAGAGCAGACCAAGAGGAGTCATTATTAAGTCAGTCATTAGGAATGATGCATATCTTTTTTTTCTGCTTTTCTCACTGTCCCTAACTGCACACAGCAGGCAAGGTGCTGGGAAGGGGCATGCATTGGGCTATCTGCAGAGGGTGTTCCCTCATTTATGCAAGTGGCATTTCCTTCAAGCAGCCCTGTTCACTCCCCCACAGCAAGAGGCATCTCAAGCAGTGAGGTCTCACCACCATGTGTGCGTCTGAGCACAGGCAAACTCAGAAGACTCCCAAGGAAAGTCAAGCTGGACATGCCTCGCTATTCTAGTGCTGGGGCTGCTAAGCAAACTATGATCTGCTGAGTTGCAGTCAGGACTCCATTCCTCTGTACCAGAGTCAGGTTTTCTTTTTTTGCCCACTTACAACCTAAGTCCTCTGTCTGCTGATATCAATAAAATGTTCTGTCATTTTTATTTATAAAACTAAGGTGTGAAACTAGTTGGTGTTTGAAATACGTTTACATAATAAAGTTTGGTGATTATGAGATGCAAAAATATTGCTTGAATTGGAAGGTTTTCAGCAGTGCATGCAACTGTTTCTGCTGATGCACTTGTACAACTTCATATACATCTCTTATCTGCAGTGCTTTAGGTTAGAGCTAAAGTACTTGAATGACTACTACATCTCCTACTATTATCTGCTGCTTCTTTTATACGAGCTATTATACTGGCTCTAACCTCTGTTCACTCCTGCAGTGACCTTGGCAAGACCTTACACGCTTACTGTCATACTCTAACATCATTCCCTTTTTTGTATACACAGTTATCTAGTTGAAATCTACTTCTGTTTCTGCAGCTACCATTTAACATCACTAAGTGCTTCATCATTTGTAACAATCCGCATGGCCTACTTTACTCCAAAATACATTTTCTCAGTGCCTTTCATTGTCCTTACCTTCATTATCTCTTTACACTCCATTGATCACACCTGCAAACTTCTATCTACACACCAACTCCCTTATTATTATTGTTCTTACAGCCTCTGCTTCCCAATCTAAAACACGCTTTTCACATCTCAACTACAATCCTTTTTCTTGGCTTTCAATTTCCTAAAATCTCATAACCCTCTTAACAGACACATACTTCCAAATCACAGCCATAGAAGATTTTTCTGTTTATTCCATTATTATTGCCAGGAGCTATTGAGCTGAACCCTGAACCACCATACAGTGTTATTCTGAACAGCACCACATTAGAAACCTCCAGCCTCAGCACTGACGATTCTCAAAATGGACTAAAATTAAAATGCAGTGGAATCAATAATAAGAAATAAGGCAGCCTCTACCCATGCAGCTATCCAACATAGCAGTCATTGTTGGTATAGCTAAAACCTGTTTAAACCCGGACTCACAACCCCAGAACTTCCATTCCTCTCACTTCCAGTTCATCCGCACAGTCAGGCCAAATAAATTAAAGAAGGCTGACTTGTATTATTTAAATTAGATGCATTCTCTGATAGAGAAGAAGTCAGCCTAATTGGATTGTGATTGTGATTGACCTCTATATCCACAATATTACCAAAATTCAGATTGTCCTCATCTCTTTCCCTCCTCACCAGCTGCCTTCAGTAATCTGCTTTATAAACTTTCATCATGCACTAATCAATCAATGGACTTATTTCTTGGGGTTGTAAACCATTACTGTCTTTGCCCTGTTAGGCTAGACTTCCTTGGCAGTCTAGTACATTTTGTTCTGTTCATCCGAGTGAATAAATAACTTCACTAGACTCAGACTGCACTTATCTAACTATTTACTCCTTGATGCAATTAAGCAAGAACCCACAAGTGGATGTGGGTACATCGGGATTTACAATGGTTGGCATGGTTTGATCATAAGAGTGAAGCCTGAGTGAATAAACAAAGCCAACCATAGGGTTAAAACAAATTGCTTACCTTTCTTAAATAATGTATTTTTATAACAGCACTGTAGTGCTCCTCTGTATTGTTTCCTGTTCTTCTCCATTTTCTGATGTACTGTGCATGTGTATTGAGTTATGTTCCCACGCTTGCACAGTACATCAGTGGTGTTGAACAGAGGCAATAAAAAAGAATCTCTGTTGCTGTTTTTTTTTTTTTTTTAAGAGAAACAATGGATAAAAGAGAATCCCCATTGCTGTCTTTTAGTGTACATTTCCTGAAGGATATGAAGGCTATCTTAAATGTCTGTCAGGCTTGCTAGAAAACTATTTTTTTGTGGAAAAGACCAGTACTATGAGGCAAAAATATGGACATTCTGTGAGATCTGGACAGTTGAGAGGTATGAGAGTCTGATGTGATTTAAGGAGGGACAACACAGAAAGACAAGGAAACTGGGTATGTTTCTGTTTCTTTACTTTTGCAGAAGGTACCTGATTTTTCTTCCATTTTGCTCTGCCCTCCGTACCATATATGGTATTGTAACGGCTGGCCATTTTTTTATTGCTGTATGCTCAATTTACAATGGTCATGCTGGTTGGGCTGTTCAATCAGTGTGTATGTTTTTGAATAACAATGACCCATCATTGTATAATAACAGATAAACAACAACAAAAATGACACTGTAACTGTACAACCACCTAACTCAGGGACCACTGCCCCATCATTTTCTTCTTTGATGTCTACACCTGTCAAACCAAACTTTCAGCACTAGAACTGTTTCAGTTTTACCTTTCACAATACTCTGATACAGCTTTCTCCTTTCTGATCACTTTTCAAACTAAATATTCTCTTTTCTTTTTGCTTAGAAGAAAGCAACTCATGCCATCTAGATGTCCAGTGCAGTGATATTCTTAGCTGATAAAAGACAGAGAGAGAGAAAGCCTGAGCTTGCTGAAAGACAGAGCTAACGCCTACATTTAAATCATTATGCATTGCTCTCAGAAATCAGTGCAAAAACAATATTGGAAGTTGAAATATCCACTATTAGTATTTAAAACAACCATAAATATCAAAATGTTACAGAAAGAAATTAACCACACTCACATAGTACTGAAAACACACGCAGACTAGCATATGCTGAGCAACTTAAATGCAATTTTCGTAAACAACAAAGATTGCCTAGACTACCTGTTGTCAAAGTTATGCCTCAATAAGCCCAAAGGCACTCAGTAAAAAACAACACCTAACATCTCATATACTGTTAATCTCTGTGGAGCCCCAAACACTAAGCCCCTAAGGCAAGCAAACACACTTCCCAGGACTCTCGTCGTAAGGGACTCCTTTGTAAAATATACTGATGCCCCTCCAACCAGGCTGAAAAAGGAGAAGATAAGTCTTAGTTGCTTATCTGGAGTGCGAACTGCCAAATTAGATGTACACTCGTCATTATGGCACAGGTACCAGTATGATTCCATCATAGTCTGTGTGGGTGTAAATGACCTGAGATGTGCCTCCCTGGACTATATGAAAAGAGACATTATGGAGCTTTCATTCTGTGTGTCTCAGGTTGGCACGAGCCTAGCACTGAGCAACATATTACAATCACCAAGGTTGATGCCACAATATAATAAATAAAAGATTGATTTCAATAAGTGACTGTCCTTCTGGTGTCATCCTAAGGAGATCTGGTATTTTTCAGCTTGGGAGGACCTGGTTAGCAGACCATATCGTTTTGCTAAGGATGGTCTACATCTCTCCTGTCCAGGCTTTTGAATACTGGCTAAAATGTTTTCCACCCCATGGTGCCTTTTTTAGGCAATGCCAAACTGACAAACCCACCAACATAACAAAATCAGCTCAACTAAAACTCAAGTTGTTACTGCTCAGTACCTGGAGCCAAACAAAAATAAAAGTCCCTCCAAACCTTCCTCACACTCTAGAATATAAACATCTGTGCAGTTACCAAGACATGGTTTAAAGCAGGTGAGAGTACCCCCTGAGTGCAATGTTTCTGTGCCTTCCACACTTTTAGACCACTAGCTGCACAGACAAAGGACAAAGAAGAAGGTGTCTCAGTATACATCAATAACAAGCATACCTATAGCTTGGTCAAACAGGATGGCGTGCTTGAGTTCCTCCACATGCAGATCATCACGGACAAAATCTTATACCATATTGTAGGCAACTGTAGATTATCATCCATGTCCCAAGAAGCTCAAAATGCATACTTGGACCTACTGGAGATACTTACCATCCAACCTAATACTCTACTCATGGGAGACTTTAATTACTTATTAATAGACAGGGAATCCTACATGGCCTCAAATCTACAGGCACAGAGATCCCTGGACTTCATAAATACAAATACCTTTGAACAAATAGTGAGTAAGCCCAGTAGAGACTCCAAATTCTGGACCTCATGATTACAAATATGGGAGAACGCTGCACCACCCCATGTCTCATCATCCCTGGTAAGGTCTAACCATAAAGCTGTCTCTTTCAAAATCAAAATCTCAAAACCAACTCTGTCATCACATTAAAACCAGTAACAGGAATTATTCCAAGACAAATTACCTTTTATTAAATGATAAGTTGTCAAAATTCAGTATCCCTCCAAACCCAGAGAATACAGCAGCCTATGCTAAATTGCTGTCAGAAACTCTGTACAACCATGCAATGGCTGCATAGAGGTTGCTGTACCTTCCAGAAGTAAGCACAGGAATAGCCTAAAACAAACTGCCTTGGTGACATCCCAAGCTAAACAGGATATACAACAAAGGGAAAGAAAATCATGGCAAAAATCAGGAAGGGTAATTCCCGTAAAGAGAGAAACTCTCTCACCAAAGTAAATAGGGAACTAATAAGGTCAAGCAAAGACAACTTTGGGGTTAAGATATCCTCTCAGTTGAAAGATAACCATAAGGCCTTCTACAGCTACATCAGAAACCTCAAGAGCAGCACACAGCAATAGTACCACATTCACTGAGCCTGGTAATATAGCAATCCTGTTAGCAGGCAAATTCAGTTCCAACTTTACCCCCCCACACACATACACCCCAACCATCCTCTGTAAAACACCCTCAAACATAACCCCTCCAACTATAACTATGAGCAAGTACTGGCTACACTCACTAAAGCAAAGAACACAGCCTCAATGGACTCTGATAACATCCCAGAATGCCTCCTGAACAGTTTAAAATATGACTTATCAGGACCTCTGGAGCCATTATTTAACTATATTCGTAAAACAGGCTTTGAGCTGCATGAATTAAGCACTACGACAGTCATCCTCCTTCATTTCAACAGATCCTGCAAACTACACACTCAATAGTCTGACTAGTTTTGTTTGCAAACCCATGGAAAGAATTATCATGGAAATTATCAACAAGGACATAGGAGACCTCCAGACACTGGATCAATTCCAGTTTGGCTTTGTCAAAGAAAGGTCATGCTTACTGAATCTGATAGATTTCTCTGAAAAGGTCACTAAGGTGATGGAAGAGGGAAAAATAGTGCATGCTACCTACTTAGATATGGCTAAAGCAGTTGATACAATATCCTGCTCAGACATTGTCAGCAAGCTTAGGGAACTAGGTATAAACCCCTTTATAACATGCTGGATAGTTATCTGGCTCACTGACATTACCTAGATGGTTAGAATCGGTAAAGCTACCTCCACAAAGAGGCTAGGGCTAAGTGCTGGGCCCAGTGCTCTTTGGCATCTACTTCGTGGATGACAAAGCCAATGTCAAAGGCCTTTGGATAACCAAGTTCATAGATTAGTGTAAACTGGAAGCAGTCACTGAATCCTCACAGGATGAGAACACCTTTCAAGAAGGTCTCATACAGAAAAATGCTAGATGCCAAAGCCATGGCTTAAAACTCAGTACTAAGAAATGCATTATAGTACTTTTGGGAATTCTACCACCCTGGGTAACTATGCCATCAATAAAACACCCTTAAAAGAGGATTCATTAGACTAATCCTTCTATACTGTTCAAGTTATAAGCAAGGCCATGGCATCTGGGTCCTGAGAGGTCATTATACCACTGTATTTGTCCCTCATCAGACTCATCTTAGAGTATAATACCCCCTTCAGTATGTGCCTGACCAGACACATGCAGCAAATGGAACATCCACAAAGGTTCCTTACAAAAAGAATACAGGGAATAAACACAGTGTCCTATGATGATTACCTCAAAGCCCTGTTTCTTTACTCGGTATCATACAGACTTCTGAGAGGTGATCTTTGCCTTGTATACAAGTATCCCTGGACCCTGTATTAGTGAACCTTTTCAAATTCACAGAACGAACAATCTCAGAACTTCTAGATTAAAAGATGTACATTTTGCTTGCAACATAAATAGGACATGTTGGCGAGACAGATATGTTTCTCAGATAATTCCCATTCTCTGGAACAGACTCCTCATCCATGCAAAGCAGAGTTTCTCCCTATCCCTATTTAAGTGCAACTTGGACCAATGGATGGGTAATTGGAACTTCACCCAGTCTGGCTCCTATGTCTCTGATGAACAGAAACAGTCAGTGAATCACCACCTATATAAATCAAATTTGTGGGTCACATTGGGGTTGCATGTATAGGCTTATAAAGGCCCTAAATGTCATTAGCCTAGTATACTCCTATGAACCTATAAACAGAATTCTCAGCAGGTTCAAAACTACTTAGCTTAACTGCAGCTTTTCTATAGAAGACTTCAAATCTGCATGCTATTAATTGCTCAAAAAAGAGATGCACAAAATTTACTTTTGTTTACTTAAAGGTGTATATGGCTAGGCATCGTATGGTCCCTGAAATTGCTTTCCCCGTGGTGTTGTTGTGTTCCTTATTAACAAATTCATCACCACCTGCTTCTACACCTACTTTTACACTCCAGCTCCCTCTGACCCCTACTCTAGCTTCTACTCTAGAAAAATCTCTCTCCGATGGCATATCTTCCTAACCCATTTATCACTGATGCAATCAAGCCACCAGCCATTATGACAGAACATATAATGAAGGTATTCTGAAAAACAAAGAATACCTCATCCATGGGGCCTCACGACATATCTGATTGTCTAATTAATAGAGGTAAACAAGAACTGGCGACCCACAACTCAACTTCTTTAACCTGAGCCTGACAACTGGCTTTGTTTCATGGGTGTGGCGCACAGTTGCTGTGGCTTCATCATTAACCCCAGGAATGACCATGTTGATAGATCTGTAATGACGTCAAAAATCATATTGGACTCACCCTGTCTTATGCATCTTATGAAATTTTTGAGAGGGTTAGTCAGGCCATAGACTGTGGGCAATCTGTATGCAGAGCATACCTGAACCTTGTCAAGGCATTCAGTGCTATACCACATGCAGCTGTAATAAACAAGCTGAAGGAGCTCCGAATTGACCATTATGTGATTAGGTGAATACACAACGAGCAAAGAAAGAGGACTCACACACAAAGATTAGGGGGTACATCCTCTGTGAACATGAAGGGGGCCAGTGGAATTCCTCCGGGATCTGCACTGGGATTTCTGCTATTTTTTTAACTACTTCTCAGAATACCACTTTTCAAACAAAGCTCTCTAGGTAACAAAGTCTGTGGATAACTGTAAGATGGGAGTTGTTGTCATGGTCTCTTCTGATATACAGATATCCCAACAGGAACTTACACACCAGTAGCTGGTATTTAAATAATGGTCTCAAACTCAGAGCCAAAAAGTCTAGCATTGTGGCATTTGGTAAGTATCCCCTAGGTCCAGCGTATAACATACATAACAAACCACTTCAAAATTCAAAGGTTGGACCTATGCACTTAGATGGATAAGCTCCCCCACATTTGATCATCACATTGCAGTAGTGGTTAGAAAATCCTTTCACCTTATGCAGCTCATAGCAAATGGTATTCCAGATAAAAAGAAGTCCTCATCTGTTTGGAGTCCACATTGATTAGACCCATCACTGAGTACAACACCTCTTTTGGAATGTGCCTAACTACTCATATCAAACAACTGGAAAGATACCAGAGCTCTGTAACCAAAAAGATCATGAGCATAACAAAACTGATCTACCAAGAAGGACTGGAGGCTTTATCTCTAGACTCAGTTTCAAATAGACTTCTTAGGTGTGATCTGTGCCTTGCTTATTGGGCTATAAAGGATCCAGTAGTTCAAGAGCTCCTGTACCTCTTTAAACCAAGCAGTCCAGCTAACACTAGAGCTAGAGATATTTATGTAACCCAACAAATAAATAAGACAAAGTGGAGGGATAGATTCATCAGACCATGCATACTTCTCTTGAACAAACCTCCACTTTTCTTTTCTATCTTCATAATTCTCTCATTATCTGACCTACGTTTACCCAATTCTGTCCTTTACACTGTCAATTTAAACATCTTCAAGTGTTCTGAATCCACTAAAAGACCTTCAAACTCTCAAACAGTTGCTCCAAGGAAATGGTTCGAAAGTAGAAAAAAGTGAAGTTTTGATCTTTGGTACTAATACTAGACTAAGTTTTACCACCACTACCCCCCCCCCCACCATATATACCAAAACAATCACATAGACAAATATTTGTGTGAAGAGATGGCTTCTATCTGGCTTGACCAGTGGTTTCCAAGCTGGATGGTGCGATAACTAGGGATTCTGTACAAGGATGTACAAAGTGTCATAAACCAGCGGGGTAAGGGGTAGAGATCCTTAAGAGAATTGGAACTCACGGATTCCATTTCCATTCTATGAAACCTCTGCTTGCAATGTCTTTGTTGGACATTTTTATTGCAATCTTTCTACTAAATAATAATAATAATAATAATAACTGTTAACTAACTAACTGTTAGGATTAGCTTAACATTTGCTTTAGTTTCTTGACCAAGAACACTATTAGGACTAATGTAGTAACAGGAGAATTCATCTCTCTCTATCTCTCTCTCTCTCTCTCTCTCTCTCTCTCTCCCTCTGTTTCATAATAAGGAAGGTAGTTTTAAGCCTTTTGTATGAGTATTAAAGAAGAACTGCCAATACCCTGACAACACAGCAAAAAGGAAGCTGCAGGAGGTATTAAGAGTAGTGAGAAGCTTTGTTTACTATACAGGAGGAGTGTACAAAATTGAGGGACAACAAGACCTATAAGGGCAGAAAAGAAAACAGAACTATGGGGATTTTACAATTTCTTTTTTATTTTATGTATTTCTTTACATTATTTTTCTAAATGTGATGCAAAACGTGTCTGTGTGTGTGTATGTATGTAAACACACACACACACACACACACACACACACACACACACACGCATATATATATATATATATATGCACATGTTTTATATATATATATATATATATATATATATATATTATATATATATATATATATATATATATATATATATATATATATATATATATATATATATATAGATAGATATGTGTGTGTATACACACACACACACACACACACACACACACACACACACACACACACACACACACACACACACTCACACACACATGCGCGCGCGCACACAAACATAATTAATATAGATATAGATGTAGATATTGCTCTCTACAGAAATGTTGGCACTTGAAATGCAGAGTGCCAATATGCCAAAAAATGAAAAAGATTGAAAATACAGAAGAGTGAATCTGCATATTATATATACCACTTCCAGTGGAGAAAAGGGGAAATTCTCCAATGCCCATTGTACCCCGATCTCAATACAAAAGCTTGACTTTTCAGAAATTTGATTACATGAAGTTTAACTTTTTGAAAAGTTGATTTTCTGAAGGGGACCCATAAAATATATATGTGTGTAATTAACATACACACATACACGTTGATATTTATCATCAACAAGACCTTTTTCCCAATTTCTTCATGGGATCGGGGTGTTGTGTCAACTGTCAGCATCTCTCTTGATTCAGTACCACCCTCCTACCTTCTTCAACAGTCATACCTCAGTGTGTCAGGTCTTCTTTTGCTCAATCCAGCCATCTTTTTGCTGATTGCCATCATTTCCTCCTGCCTTCCTCTTGTCTGTCATACATCTTCTGCACCAGATTGTGTTCTGCTTTCATGAACATGTGCCCAAAACCACTGTAAGCTGTTCTCTTTGATCTTCTTTGCAACTAGAGCTACTTGGGATTCTGCTCTGAGGTCCTCATTTCTTCATATGTCCCACAATGTGCATCCTACCACCCATCTCAGGCACTTCATCTCCATTACTTCTAGCCTTCCTCAAATGTTATGTCTTCACTGTCAACATTTCTGTATTATATAGAAGTACTATTTGCACCACTGTTTTGTACACCTTACTTTTTAACTTCTTTTGCATTTTTATGTCACAAACCCTTCCTGACACTCTGTTGCCATTTGGCTGCAGTCCCTTTGACTCAAGCTTTGACCTCCTCATTCAGACTTCCCTTCTTCTCAACCACCCCTCCCACATACTTGAAGCTGTTAAACTGTGCCACTATTTTTCCTTCTATCTCAGTTTTCATCTTCTTCTGACTTCCTCCATTTGCAGCCATTACAACTGTCTTATCTGTTCTCAGATTCATTCTGTTTGCCTTTGGTTTTTACATTCCATTCCCGCTATCTTTTGCTGAAGATCCTGTTTAGAATATGCCTGTAATCAACATCATTTGCATATAGATGATACAGATGGTCTGTTCCCTCTGACCTGTTTGCTAATGTAGTCTATCACCAGTATGAACAGCAGTGGACTCAGAACTGAACCCTGATGCACCCCCACTCTTCCTGGGAACCCCTCTGTGAGTCCCAACACTACTCATACTTATGTCATTGGCTCCTTGTACATAGCTTGCAGTAATTTTGCTAGTGCTTCTGGGACTTCAAGCCACTACAGTGCTGTCCAAATCAGCTTTCAAGGCACCTTGTCATATGCTTTCTCCAAGTCTAGGAATGCCCAGTCGGAATCTTTCCTCTTCTATAACTTCTCAACTCTCTGTCTCACTGCAAACATCAGGTCAGTTGTGCTGCATCCTGATTTGAATCTGAAAGGCTCATCTCCCATCTTACTTTCTACTGATCTGCGTATTCATTTATCAGTTATCCTCTTCAGAAATTTCATGCAGTATGAAAAGAGTTTGATACCTCTATACTGACAACAGTTGTGAATGTCCTATTTGTTCTTGTACACTTGCACTAGAATGCTTGTTCTCCAGTCATCTGAAAAAAACCCTTTCTCTCCATAATTTTGTGAGCACCCTAAGGAGCCCTGTCTCACCCATCAACTTTATCATATCTGCTGTGATCTCATCTGAGCCTGCTACTTTCCTGGCTTCATTTTTCTTAGTGCTGTTCTTACTTCTTTGGTGGGCTTCTCTTCTTCTCTTATTGTAGGTTATGTCTGGGGCAGTACAGCTTCTGTGGGTATTTCTTCATTCAGAACCTGCCAGAAGTACTTCTTCCATCTGCCTTTCATGTCCTGTGGACTAGTGACTAGGTTGTTGCTGGCATTTCTTATGAAGGGTGTCTAATCACTTTTGTCTTTGTCTTTCTGTCTTTCCTTGCAACTCGATTGAGTTTCTTTCTGCCATCTACTGAGTCACTTTCTAGAAGCTGGTAGGGTGCCTCTGATGTCTTGGTCTTTGTTACTGCAACTGCTCTCTTAGCTTCTTTTTTAGCTAACCAGTATTTCTTCTTAGCCTGCTCTACCTATTCTATTTCCCCTTTTTTACATTTCATAGGTTCATAGATTCACAGGAGATTACTAGGTTAATGGCTCAAGAGCCTTTACAAGCCTAGCCAATCTAACCTGAATTTACACAATGTCCCCTAGGGGCAACAGGAAGGTATGGGTTTGTGCCTATGCCTTGGGTATTTTCACATATTTTACAGATTGCCCCTATCCATAAAGGACATAGACACCATCCAAGTTGTAAGGTTACAGTTCCTCATCAAGCAATCCAGACTGGCCTTGATGAGGGCCAGTTTAAGACACTGCTCTACATGAACAGGACATCTATTCTAAAGTGACAATCTCTGGGAAACATATCTGTCTTTCCACCATGTTCTGTTTGACACATTAAGTTCATATCCCTGGAATGTGTGACCCTTATGGTGTTTGTCTTGCATATATGTAGCAGGTCCATCAGGGATGGATTTGCGAGCAACTTATAGGTCAGACAGAGGTTGCTCCTTAACAGTCGATAAGAGACAGAATAAAGGGACAGGACCTACAGATTATCCATATAAGACATGCTGTTTGACGTCGCTCCAGCTGTTGTAGGTGTCTGGTCAAGTACATTCCAACTGGCACATTGCACTTAATTATCGGTCTATTGAGGGCTGTGGTCAGTAGGACAGTAATCTCCCTGGATTTGTATGCCATACCTTTACTTGTAACTTATGCCACAAAAAATTACTTCCTTACCGCTGTTGATATATGGCAGTCAAAGTTTAGGCTACACCTGGGTAGCCAGATCCCTTACCTCTGAGTCTACTCCTAAGGAAGTGTTGTTAATGTTGTAGTTAGCAGAGGTATTTGATTTCCTAAAGGGTGCAACAATGCATTTCTTCATGTTTAGCTTCAGGCCATGGCTATGACACCAATCTGTTGCTTGGCTTAGACTTTCCTGAAGGATATCCACATCATTGGGGGATTCAGTGATTGCCCCCAGCTTGAAGTTGTCTGCAAACTTTGTCATCCAGAGGCCTTCCACATTGGCCTGGGCATCCAAGAAATAAATTCTGAACAGGAGTGATCCCAACACTGAGCCCTGTGGTACACCACTAGTAACTGGCCTCTTGCTGGAACTTGAATCACCCACTTTAACCACATGTGTCCCGTCCTTGAGCTAATTGGCTATCCATCTGATAATGTAGGGATTTATGGCCAGTTCTGTAAGTTTACTTATAATACCTGAGTGCTGAATTGTATCATAATACCTGAGTGCTGAATTGTATCAAATGCTTTGGTCAGTTAGAGATGGGTAGTATGCACTGTTTTACCCTCATCCATGGCCTTAGTGACTTTCTCAAAGTTCACTAAGTTTAGCAGGCAGGACCTGCCCTTTACAAAACTGAATTGGGTCAGGTCCAGTGTTTGGAGGTTTCCTATATCTTTATTTATTAGGTCCATGATTATTCTTTCCATGGCCTTACCAACAAGACTAACCAAACGTATGCATCTGTAATTTCCTGGGTCAGTTGATGGTCCATCTTTATGCAGGGATATGACTGTACCTGTTCTCAGCTCTGTCAAAACAAAGCCAGCCCAGAAGCCATAGTTAAATAAATAATTTATTGGACCTGATAGGTCCCTACTTAAATTATTTAAGGGGAAACCTGGTATATCATTGGGTTCCAAAGATACTGTGTTTTTAGCTTTGGACAGTGCTGTGGCTGCTGTTTTTTTAGTGATAACTGGTGGAGAAGTGGTGGAGGGTATTTCTTGGGGGAGAACTGGAGGTGATGGGCAAGTGAAGCTTGAGCTAAATTTATCAGCTAGCAGATTTGCTATGTTTGCTGGATAGGTATAGGAGATGTTATCGATAACTAATTCCGCACATTGTTGGGTGTTGTCCTTAAGATTGTGGACATAGCTGAAAAATGCCTTATGGTTATCCTTAGAAATGGAGACTATTTTTACCACAAAGTCAGCTTTCAGAGACTTTACTAGTTCCATGATCTGCTTGTTTATACTAATGAGGGACGTATTGCTCTGCAAGGCACATTCATTCTTACTTTTTGACAGTATTATCTTTCTTTTATTGTACAATCTATTAAGACCAGGGGTCCACCAGCATGGCTTGTTTTTATGATTTAAACTGGGCTTATTTTGGTTCAATGCTGCCATTTCTGTGCAGTTGTTTATGTGGACATACAGGGCTCTACGTTACTGCTCTATATAGGCTACTATATTTTCTGGATTTGGGGGAACTTGAAATCTAGCTATGCTGTGGCTTAATACAGTGTAATCTGCACTGGGAAAGTCTTTAAATTCTTGGGGTTCAGTGAGGTGTCTAGTTTTTCCTTAATTTCCAAGGAGACTGTAGATCCGTGAGCATATTGAACCTACTCAGCCACTGTAGCTAGATAGCACCTGCATATAAGTACCGAGCACATGCAAGACCAGTGCCATTTTGTACAGTCAGCCAGAGTGAATGCAGTCATGAATGGAGATGCACGTGTGTTTGAAGTAATGACTGAATCAGTTAGCCTAAGTACATGTTTCAGTTATACTTCCTGATGTGATTATGTACAATAAATATCTTGAACCCATACAATGCTTCATCATCTCTGAAGTGTCAGAATGGGATCAAAAGTTGCAGCAGCTCACAAACCATGAGGCATGAGGTTAAAAGTGGAGAAATATACAGGAGTGAACTCACAAATGGTTCAGTGGTTATTTAAGGTACTTAAACTTGTTTAAATGATCTTTCAGTTGGCAGCGTGTGTGGCGAAGTATTCAAAACTTTCAAAATAATTTCCAAGATAAACAAAATGTCTGAAATTGAAACATACAGATAAAAGTATTCAAAATAATTACAGAAGTGTTCAAAACAATTTCTGAAATGTTTAAAATGCGCAGAAAAGATAAAAAGACCGAATGTCTTTGCAATGTACTATTTTTCACATTAACTAAAGTTATTTGAAGTATCCGTAGTGTCTGGAATATTTGCAGTGTGTACAGTGTTAAAATGAAACTGTTTCAGAGATATTGTGTTTTTAAACATAGTTACAAGTACCTGGTCTATGCTTATGTTTAAACGAATTTTGTTGTTATGGCAGAGGGATTTCACAGACATGAACTGCTGGTGAAGAAATACCAACAACGTCCACAGAATTGCATTTAATTATCTGCTGTCAAAATCATACTGAGACAAGAGTCTAATAGGTAGAGCTTTGTTCAGCACATCGTTACAAATACCAGAAAATTGTCCATGATACCTGATCATTGATGATTGTGAGGATCTGTCTCTGTGGTTTCTCATTTCCTTTCTTTGCTCTTAAAGCAGCTCTTTCCTGCAGATAATAAATGAAAGAATGTAAACAGAAGCATGTGAAACAGTCTGTCACATGTTAAACTGGAACTAATAAATATCCTTCCCCACAATGGTACATATCATAGCCCACAAATAGAGTAATTAATCCATTGTAAACTTCATCTCTTTGACTTTTCCAAAGTTAGGTACAGATACACTTAAAAAATAAATGTCCAGTAAATTTCAGTGCTTACTCTTGGGATACAAGTAGCAATAAATCAAAATAACTATTTACGAAAGCATGAAATCAGATGCTGGACTAAAAGTGCCTTAAGCAGTAATTGTTATTAGAAATGCTACAACAACATAAAATAAATAAAGTATAGAAGTTATAAGAAAAGAGTAACTCTAATGCATCAGGTACAAAAGTAATCAAGATAACAATGGTCACAAAAAAAAACTATTTTATTATGTTACAACAATATTGTTGGTTCACATTGTTTGGTTCCTCAGGTTGGTTCTCGATAGGGGCTCTGCTATTCAGACTCTGAGTGCCTGTCTATGTCCATGTGAGTTTTTGTTGGGTTCTTTTATTTCTTCCCACATCACTAATGCATGAAATAGATGAACCGGTGAATCACCATATTGACTGTCGATGTTTAAGATGTGTGTGAGAGTGTGTATGTTGTATGCAGAAGAATGAGCTATATAAAGGAAACAAAATATTCAGGCCAAAAAAATAGCACAAATAAGCCATGAGAATATTAATTCATAACTCACTGCTTATCTGTTGTTTTTTTTCCGTCAGATTCATATTGCAGCTCAAATAACTGTTTAGTGAGGAAAACAAAAATCCATCATATTCTTTTCCTCACTAGGTGGTAACATATGCTCACAAAATCCACAACACTTTAAAAACATAGAACTGCAACTGTCAGCATAATGCTGCAGAAACTCCATTTGCCTTTAACTTGGGTTTAGTTCATGAAGGCAAAGGTTCACCTGTTAACCCCTACTAAATAACATTTCAATGAGGAAAAATGATCTCTTAGCTTCTGTGTATTTCTGATCTGCAGTATTTTCACTAAACCCATTTTGCAAATATTTCTTTTTTTGTTTGCCTTTTTTAAAGGTTCAGCTTTGCCTTCTTTCTTTTATTCGTCTAACAGTAACTACCTGACGTTAAGTAATTTAAAAAAAAAGATGTTGCAGTGCACCCCCTCCTCCTCAAAAAGTATCAACACATAAAAAGGCACATGCATATAGACAAATAGGAATGGATTCATAGACACCACATTGTGCTGTGAAAATTAGCATGAGTAGTGGACATGTGTGAGGAGTGATCCAAAGACATAGATAGCACAGCCGCAAAATAGTCAAAATAGTAAGGCAAGCAATATGTGTTAATGAGTGCATAATGGATTTATGTTGACTCACTGAAGATAGTTTGGTGAATATAAACTCTTTGAAAAATGCTTGCCAAAGCTAACTTTGGTGATCATCTGAGGAACTTTCTGTATCTCTCATTTGGGGAAACCCACCATACTCCCCAAATATAAAATCTGAAGTTGCACAACAGTGGAGAAAGAGGCAAACTCCTCTTGTCAATGAATGTAGCTTTGGCAAATATACTTGTCTCTTTTTATATTTGCTGACATTACCTTTGGCAAATTGACGGGAACCTGTGCATAATAACATGATATGAGGAATCCCACGTAAATGAGACACACAAATTATACAAATGAAAAAAACTGGAATGGTGGACAGACTCATAAATGTATGAAAGGGTATCATTATGTGCAATGTACATCCATTTTGAACACTGAGGTTTGTGGTGCACATGGTGGAAGCCATGCTAGGAACTGCAGCAGGAGCACAGCAGTATGTGCTGGGAGCCAGCAGAGTCAATGCAGACAGTGTGTGTGTTGTGGCCATCCAGGCCACCAGAAGGGATACAAGACAACACCTGACATACCCCAATTCACAATCCAGCAGCCTGCAGACTAATTCCGAGTGGACAAGAATAGTATAAGGGTCCTAGTCAAGCTCCATTTCCGACAAGCAGATCTGAAGATGATATGTGGTATAGTCAGTCCTGTGGATACAAAAGTATGTGTAGTGTGAACCATCTTAGCTGCAGTGACCCAGTGACATAAGGGGGACATGTTAAGATATCTCAGACCCTCATAAATGCTAAACCAGCTTCTTAACATTATGCCATGAAATATAGAACTGCATATCTGGTTCTCCAGTTCATCCGATAAGAGACAAGACACTATACAGGCCTTTTATGGTAGCACATTTCCTTCTGTTCCCTAGCAGCATATCGTTATAGTAAATGTGTTGTTATCAAAGCCCCCATCTGGTCCATAGGGCCAGAGATACTATTAGCTGTGCATAGTGCTGGGCATTGTTTTTGAGATGTTTAACATAATTAAAGAAGGATTTGTGGTTATTCTTCACCAGGGTGGCTATTTTTTACCTCATATCTGGCTTTTGTTGATGTGATCAGGGTTTGGAGTTCATTCTTTAGTTTAGCAAGAGCATTTTTGTCATCTTGAGATAGAAATATTTATTTTTGCATGTAATGATTTTTTTGTTTGTTTTATTTATAGAATTTGTTTATTTTTGAATTTGGAATTTAAATTTCTGAGGAGGGTATGTGTGTCTATGCAACTATTTACACAAGATTCTTATTTGGTAGTGAAAGATTCCACATAAGCAGTGGGGTGATCAAGGTAGAAGGGGCTTCTGAATTTAGCTATGTTCATCACTCATTTTTTTAGATTAGCCTTTGCATTATCTCCTAATACTGAGGTGCTGGAAGATACTTCAGGCTTTAGTCTTATGGTTTATGTAATTGACTTGTGTTCTAATTTGAACTGGGAGAAAGTTATAATTGTTAGTTACAATGTTACATATTTTGGGCTTTAAAAATTACAATACTAGTCTAATAGAATCAACAGTTTTTGTATAGTTTGTAAATCATATTCATTTACCATATAATTCTGAAGTTCAAAAATGAAAAAAAGTAGGTAAATAAAACTTTCTTTTTGAATTTGATATTGTATTTACTTTGGAGGGAGACAGCTACATCTCTGCAACTGTTCCCATGTGAATCGAATTTGTCAGTGAAGGATTCCACGTAAGCAGTGGGGTGATCAAGATAGAAGGGGCTTCTGAATTTAGCCAGGTTCATCACTCCATTTTAGAAGATTAAGCTAAGCATTATCTTTGAATAACAAGGCATTGGAGGATGCTTCAGGCTTCAGTCTTGTTGTGGATATGATTGACTTATGGCCTGATTTGACAAGGAAGAAATTTAAAATTTAATTTACAATGGTACATATTTTGGGCTTTAAAATTTACAATCCTTTCCCATATCCTGGTCAATACTCTGACAGAATCAACAGTTTTTGTTCAGTTTTAATTCATATTTATATCCCATATAGTTCTGAAACACAAAAAGAAAAAAGTAAGCAAATACAGCTTTTTTCCTCCACTGTAATATTTTACTTATACTAAAGTCTTTATTTATTTATGACCAGGTGAGCAAACTCATCTAAGGACCTTTTTCAGGTGTGACCCGTGCCAGGAAGGCATTCATCCATTGACAAAGTAATAGTATTTATGGAGATAGATACTTGCTAGGACTGATGATTGTACAGAAATATAAAGTATATACAAAAAATACAGTACTTTGCAGTAAAATACATAAATATATAAAACAGCCAAGTATGGTGGTAAGACTGGTAAATACAAACTATTATATCAAAAGGAGGGCAACGTGAAAAGAGATGAAGGTAGTTTTAAGTAATGTAGGGATATAGTGCTGAGGCAGCGATATTAGAAGAGGAAAGTGAGGAAATAGAGAAAAGAGAAAGAGGAAGGGTTTTGAGGATAATAAATTCTGAGAGATATGTCAGGATAGTATGCTGAGGAAAGTAAGGGTGTGTGAGGATAGTAGTGGTTATAAAGTAAATGAAGTATGTGTGTGTGTGTGTGTGTGTGTGTGTGTGTGTGTGTGTGTGTGTGTGTGTGTGTGTGTGTGCGTGTGTGTGTGTGTGTGTGTGTGTGTTGGTATAATCCATGATTGTCAATGCAGACAATGACAGTTTTTTTGTATGCTTTTTCATTTCTTTTCTTTTTTTTTATATAACACTGTTTTATTGATTTCCATAGATCAAGAAATTATTACATTATACAGATAATTATTCATTAATGTGACATTAAATACTCAACTATGTACAATTATATACAAAATGCTCATAACTAAAACAGCTTGGTTCAGCATATTACATTTTGTCTAATATTTTTTTTTATTTCAACCAAGATAACTTTCTGTGGGTCATTCTTGTTGTTCTATAGTTAAGAGTTTCAAGTTCTCTGTTACATACTGTCTTGGCCAATAGTATAAACTCAGTAAAAGAGACAGTCACTTTACTTTTCCAATTTGAAGTAATAACTTTCCTTGCTATTGCCAAGATGGACCATAAAATATGTATTTGTGACTTTGGTATACAATCTGGTATTGAGGCATTCAGTAATAAAAGTGTATCTGTAATTATGCATTTGTCTGTCCACAACGCCTTTGTAAAATCTCTAAATTTCAGCCAAAAAGGAGCAATCATTTTACATTCAAGGTACATATGTATCCAATCTGAACAGAGACTCTCATCACATCTCCAACGATTATGACTAGTTTTATTCAATATTGTTGCAATTTTCTGAAGAGTAAAATAACTCCTGTGTATAAATTTCCATGTAAATATTTTCCAATATAAAGATGATGTTGCATGATTTATCAACCTGAGTGTTAATAATTTGTCATTATCAGAGAAGCTAAATTTGTTAGTATTTTCTATAAAACTCCATAGAGAACCACCATGCTGTTTTAAGTCAGCCCTCAATGTCTTATAAGATAAAGAAAACCCCATGCTAAATTTTAAAGAATTTAATTCACACAAAAGTAAAATTATTTTAGGCTGAGGTGAAGTATATGACACTTGACTTGTTTTAAATTCCTTTATTAGATATTCACTGAAGATTTGAATATTTAACCAATTATCTTGATTTAAGTTGTATCTTGCTAAGAGACTTGTAGTGTCAAGAATATTATTTATACTAAGGAATTGGTGCCAGTAATTTAACCCATTGCCTTTCATTTCTATTATTTTGTTTATATTGAAAGAATCTAAGCAATTGTTTGTGAACGCTATTGGGAACATTAATATTGAGAAATGTCTTGTTATGCAATGTGTGTGTATAATTTTCTTAAAATTGTTTAGTATATAACTAATGCAATATGGTAGCTTCTCATTTTTGCTTTCTTTATATACTGAATCTTTCACTGTTAAAGACAGTTTATTATTTTCAGTAAAAAAGTAATTGTTTATTTTTTCATCTATATTAGATAATAAAATGTTTGCATGCAAATCTTTCCAATTTGATGTATACTTATTACTTAACCACTTACTTATGATATGAATTGTAACTGAATCAGCATATAGTTCTAAATTTGGGAATGTGATTCCACCTTTTTCCCAATCTCTATTGTGTCAATCATATTTTATTCTGGGTTTTTGTGGGTAACATAAAACTTAATTAAAAGTGAATTTAATTGTTTTATTATTTTTTTGGAGGGCTAATAATTATAGATTGAAACAAATACAAAACCTTAGGAAGAATACACAGCTTTATTAGTATTCGTTTTTCTTCAAAAGTAAAGAACATTTTATTCCACTTGTCTATATATTCTTTGACTTTATCCAATAGATTTCTATAATTAACTTGTATCATTTCTTTCCAACTAGGCTTTATATACACACCTAGATATTTAATAGACTCATTTCCCCAGTTAAAGTTATTATATTTTTTTCCATTCTGAACTTACTTTACTATTTATTAATAATGTTTCAGATTTATTATTATTGAACTTTAGGCCAGAACATTTCTCAAAAAGTTCTATAGCATCTGCAATATGCCTTATTGAAGAGTTTAAATTACCTATGGTTAGTATTATATCATCAGCAAATAATTGTACTTTTGAAGAATAATTTGAATCAAGAGTGAAACTGTTTATGTTATCATTTTTTCTTATGTAGTTTGCAAATGGCTCTATTGATAATGCAATAACAGAGGCGATAATGGGCAACCTTGTTTAGTTCCTTTTAGTATTTGAATTTTGTTAGATAAGAATGCACCAATTTTAATATATGACACATAATTTTTGTATAAGGTATTTATTAGTTCTATGAAATCATTGGAGAAATTAAAAGTTTTTAATACTTCAAATAAATATGTCCAAGATAGAGAGTCAAATGCTTTTTCAATATCTAAACTAATTATTGATAGTTTTTTTTTTCTTATTTGCAACATCTATCAGGGTTAAAAGCCTAATGACATTGTCTTGAACTTTTCTATTCAAAATAAAACCTGCTTGATCATTTTCTATTATTCTCGGAATTAAGTAATTTAATCTTTTAGTAAGTATTGAGGTGTAGATTTTATAATCTGCATTTAGTAGAGATATAGGTCGATATGATGTCACTAGCTTAGGATCTTTGTCTTGTTTTATAATGGGAGATATAATAGCATATTTCCATGATGGAAAAATGCTTTTATTTTTTCTAAATTCTTCATAAGCTACCTGCAAAATCTTTAAAGTATCTTCGGGAACAACTTATATATCTCTCCAATAATTCCATCTAATCCAGGTGCCTTATTGCTTTTAAGGTTTAGAATACATTCTTTAATTTCTTTTAATGTTATTGGCTTAAGCAAATTAGTATTTTGTTCTTTTGTTACTTTTTTGTTAATATTTTCTTTCAGAAAATTATCTGTAAGTGCACTGTTTACTGAATCAACATTTCTATTGTTTAACCTCTTGTAATGTATTCTAAAGACCTCCAAAATTTCTTTGTGCTCTGTAACATGTTTTGTTTTAATTCCTTTATTGTCAATTATTTCTTTTTTATGGTTAAGGCCAGCTAGATGTTTTGCTTTGACTGCCAATCTGTGTATGTGTTTGGGGTTCACTGAATAGGATTGAATTCTTAATTTTTCTAGATTTATTGTCACTTTGTGATTTCAAATTTCTGCATATCTATTGTGTAATGTTTTTAGCTCAGAATTTGTTCTTATGTCTTTGGTACTTAAACTTTTCCTTATTTTATCTATATTTATTTGTAGTTGCGTTAGTTCATTTTCCCATTGTTTTCTTTTGATTAGATACTAATTTTTGATCTTACCATATAAGTAAGATTTTAGTGAATCCCAAAGTATGACCTTTGAAGTCTCATTATTATTATTAATATCTAGAAAAAGTTTTATTTCATTAAAGAGCCACTCTTTAAATCCTTTTAATGTAGTTATATAGACAGGTAATCTTTGCAAAGTTATTAAGTCTTTAGGCATGATATTAAGCTTAAAAAAAAGGCATTATGGTCTGACAATGGGCACAAGCTAATTAAGACTTCTTGAATCTTGTGAAATATATTATTTGTAACTAGTGCTTTATCAGTTGTTGTTTGCGTACCATACCTATATGAATAGTGAGTGTATTCTAATAAGTGAGCATCTTTTAGACCATAAATATCAATAAGATCTAATATATTAATGAAATTATTTAACTTTTTGCTGCAGAAGATGCTTTAAAATTATCTTTTTTTGTAGTATCTTTATCAAAAAGGAGACGATTAAAGTATCCAGCATGTATTATTTCACCTTTGGATTTGGAAATTATTAACTCCAGCTGTTTATTTGCTGTAATTTCTCCAAAACCAGGTATCCAGTAAGAGTTTACTAATGTTACATATCTTTTGTTTATCTCTAAAACTACTAAGCATAGCATGCCATTCTTATCTGCATTGGTATCAATGATTTTAGGTTTTGGTAATGTTTCTCTCCATAATATCATCGTGCTTCTTCTCTTAGTTTGATAATGAGACTCTGCAAGAATCATATAACCGTTAAAAGATAATCTAAGTCCTTATTAACAATGTGTGTTTCCTGTAAAAACCCTATATCTACTTTATTCAGTTTCAAGTGTTTAACTATACTTCCTCTTTGAAAGGATTATTAAGGCCATTGATGTTTAAAGACATACACTTATAAGAGAACATTCAAAATAGTACACATACTTCCATTGAATTTAGTTATGAGCAGATAAATGGAACTGAATAACAAAATTTTAACATATATAACTATATACTAAACAAAACATGGAAATCTAAATTCCTGGCTTGATGATAACATCATCTTAACCACCACCACAAACATCCCTACAACCAGTCAACCTTTACATTGTTGCTTCCGCACTTAATAATTAAGTATACAGATATTCATGTTCAATATTAACAATACCCTATATTGACATTTAAAGTGCCAAAATATCTTAAAACACATAACAAATTATAAAATGTTTATAAGTTGCAAATAATGGCTAGTTATATAGTAAATATTTATGTTTAACATTTGTTTCTGCATTATATTAATAAGGTTCTGTTTTCATAAATCAACATACATAGATATAACTTCATAAGCAGTCTAAAGGCTCAAAATTCTCATTAAGCTGAAGGAAATAAAGCTATTATTTTATTTAGCTAATGTTTCATGTAATATGTTCCTAAATTTGAGGTTTAGTAACCTTTTTTATTTCTTTCTTACTCACCATCCTCTCAACTACTGTCTTTATACATGTTATTTATATTCCATATGTAAGTTGTTTAAGCAAATGTAATGAGCATTCCATGTTATGTTGTTATGATATTTGAAATTTCAAATATATTTAGTGTAATAAGCATATTTTACAATCATCTTTTATCTCATTTATCCCCTGCTGTTTCATTAGTCTACTACTACTATTGCTTTCAAACCTTAATACTTCAGAGCTGGATTCATTCCAAATTTAAATTAGAATTACTATCTATTCAATTTAGCAAGTACGTAAAGCATTACTTATGAAAGCTGTTAATTATATGATGACATCTATGCATGACATCTCGACAAAACACATTTTTACTTGTTTATATATCAACATATAACATAAAAGTAACTGTATGCTCATCCTGTCCGCGTTTCCATATTTTCCCCATCCCATTCTCTTTTTAACTGTCTATAATTTGTGGATGACTCTTTATGTTGTTATGATGTTTGGTGTTTCAAGTATATTGAATGTAATTTGCAATCATTATTTTATCTCATTTATTTCATTATTGCTCTATCAGTGTAATATTACTATTGCTTTTAAGCTTTAGTATTTCAGAAATGCATTCATTCCAAGCTTACACTGTTATTAATATCCCTTCTATTTAACAAGTACATAAACATACAGCACTTATATTAGCTATTGACTATATGTTGATATCTAATATGATATTTTGGCAATAAGCATGTTTACTTGTTTGCATGTCAGAACATCAAAGAGTAGTATGTTCACCCACTTCTGTTTTATTATATTATCTCACTCACATTACCCTTTGGCTAGCTGTCTACAACTTGTAAAAATTCTTTATGCCAGCACTTTCCGATCTCTCTTAAGTAGATTCCTTTGGGTTAGTTTGAATAATTAACACAGTTATTTAATTATTGTATCGATATTATAATTAGGAATTTGTTAGTTTCTATTGTGCACATTTAGCTCCTTATTTGTAAATTATTTATTTTTCCTAAATTGTTTATCTATAGATTCCATTACCACAGAGCATGTTTATCACAATATCAGTGAAATTTGTATTCAAACCAGCCAAAAATAAAACATTCTGAAGCCATCTGTAATGATTGTACTTTGCAAATTAACTAGACTGTAACTATAACAGTTCACTACATGTATATAACAAGATCTTGTTTCTGAGATAAGAAGCATGTAATATTTTATTATTTTACTGCAAGGAGCAAACTTATAGTCCAAAGTATGCTTTGAAAGCATTCAAAACCTTCAGTCAGCAATAACTTCCTTGTTACATTTTTTTCCTTCTTTCGCCGCTTTTCCTATGTGCGACCGGACTCAGATGACATTACATCATCATTAAATGCTTCTGTAGCGAGCGCCAGGCTAAAAAACAAGGATTTAATGCATAGCTCGTGACTTGCTTCTCATGAAGCTTGACAAACAAAATATTGCATTCACGAGGTGAACATAACGCTTTTCAGGTATTTTCAAGCTTTTCTTAACTGTCGTACGCTCGAGAAGTGTTAAAAGCATGTAAAAAACAAAAAAAAAGTTAAGCAGGGTAACACAATGCTATTTACACTATAACATTAAAATTACACTTCGCAAGTGACTACAAAGTGCCGGCACTGCTCAAACATGTCTTCACAGGATATTTATAATAAAAACATGCTACGCTTGTCGATCAAACAAGCCAAGGGCAACAAAAGTCGCCAATAAGCAGCGCAAAGCTGGCAGTACCCCTTTCAACATCTAGGAACATCGCAATTCCATTTTAAATGGCAGGCAATGCAATAAAGACATACAAGCTGTTCCAAATACTAATCCAACCCCAAATGAGCAATACTCAACACATTATTAATTGAAATTAGATATAAGTCGCAATCTTATAAAGCTCTGTCAATATTTATAATTTATGATCCCTTCAATTATTGTTTATACTATAATCTATAAAGGAAATAGTGTTACATAACAAAGAAAAAAGAAGAAGTCAGAAAGTTGTCACAAGTAACTAGTGAGAAGTGTTATTAGAAATAAGAAAGAAGTATTAAATATTTTTAGTTATGAATATGTTAATGTAAAATCTTACCTAATAGCTTGTAGTATTGGACATATTACCATGGGAAAAATGCCACTGGAAATTACAAATTAGCATTTTATTTCCCTTTAAGTTTTTTTGTTGATTTATTATTTGCTGTTGTTTTGCCATTTGTAGCTTGTCTCTTTAGGCTTGGGGTAGAGAGTTCCATATCTTCAATTTTGTCTAGTAGGTTATGTTTTTTGACAAATTCTGTTGCCTCTTCGATGTTATTAAAGATTTTCTGACCATCTGGAAGTGTAATTTTCAATCTAGCAGGGAAGAGTATTTGAGCTTTTATTTCAGCTTTTTTTAGATCTTTAATGAGAGGAACACAGACTTTTCTCTTTGCTATTGTCACAGATGTATAATCATTATCAAATCTAATGACTTTTCCATTTTCCTGAATAGGACCCATCGACCAGGCAGTCTTTAACACCAAATCTTTATCCTGTGTTGATAAAAACTTAACTATGCCAGATCTTGTTGAAGTTACGTTTTTAGATATAGAAGGGTTTGACAAAGATCTATGCGCCCTTTCGATTCCATAAGAAAATTACTCTGGCAGGTTTAGTATTTTACGTAACCAGTTATTCAGGAAAAGAATCATGTTATTCCCTTCTGTCTTTTCAGGAGCTCCATAAATTCTAATATTATTTCTTCTTGACCTTGATTCTAGATCATCCACCTTTTCTAATAGTGAATTATTTTGCTTCAAAAGGAAATTTATTTGATTGTCATTCTCCATCTGTTTCCCGTTTATTTCATTTAGAGATTCTTCTATACTGGTTATTTGATCTGAGTGCTTTGAAATAATTTCCTTTAATTCTTGAATTTGTTTTTCACTTTCTTTTTTCATGTTTTCCATGATGTTTTCTAGGTTATCCATTTTTGTAGAGAGATCTTGTATACTTGTAATTATAGTCTGTAGTTCTTTCTTCATAGAACTATCTGGAGCAGATGACTTTGAATGACTCATATTTCAAGTATCTGTATACAGCAATTGATGTTCTGACAGGATTTTTGTGAAGAATTTCACTGAAGATTATTATTTTTTTCTTCTTCTGATAATCCACAATAGTGAAAGGAATATTTATAGGCAGTTTTCCCAAGATATTTCAAAATTTTTTTAATGAATTCCTGTCAGAAATAAATCTCATGAACAGAGCAAGAAAAAACTACTGTACTCACTCTGACATCTTGGCCACCCCCCCCTTCATTTCTTTTCTGAATGGTTTGAGAATCCTAAGACTCTGTGATATTCTGTCTTAGTATTATGGTGCTAGCTATGGTACAAGGTGGCCTCACCAATAAGAAAATGGCTGTATTCCTGATATCATAGTGTGCATAATTAAACTGAAGGCATTGTTTAAGAGGTAGACAATAGTGCTCACAAAGTAGTTTGAATGTAAAGAGATTCAGTAGTAAAGAAGCGGTACCTTTGATTGGTAACCAGCTGGATTTGGCAGTGGTAAGGCAATGGTGCCCATGGTATAGGCTAAGAGCAGCACTAGTTTTGATGGGTAACCAGTTGCATTTGGCAGTGGTAAGGCAATGGTACCCATGCAATGGACTAAGATGAATAAAGTGAGGAGTCTACAAAGCGAAGGATTTTATTCTTTGCTCTTTGGAGGATATTTATATTTTGATATGAGTGAGGGACAGTGGTTGGAAAAGAGGTGTGATATTTTGTATGCTGCTTTAAGCTGAGTAAGGAGCTTCGGTATTATCATTTCTATGTGTAGTTTAAAAGATAAAATTTGGTTTAATACAATGCCTAGATGTCTTCTTTTGTGTGACAAAGGGTAGTTGTGCCTGAATTTGGTTGAATATTTTTATTTGAACTGTGCTAGCAAATCTTCTTCTTTTTCTTCTTTTGGCTTTTCCTGGTTAGGGGTCGCCACAGCGGATCACCTGTCCGCTCATGATTGGCAGTGGAGTTTTACAGTGTCGAGTTGCCAGCCCGGCGCCCAACCTTCCACAGAAGGCACACACACATACACACACACACACACACACACACACACACACACACACACACACTTACACCTAGGGCCAATTTAGAGTGTCCAATCCACTTGCAGCATGTCTTTTGGATGTGGGAGGAAACCGGAGCACCCGGAGGAAACCCACACGGCCACAGGGAGGACATGCAGACTCCTCACAGAAGGCACCCCAGCCAAGAATCGAACCGGAGAACCTCTTGCTATAAAATGTTCTATTGTTTCTTAATTGCAGTTAATCTTATTCTATTGGTGTATATTAAGTTTTACAGAAGGGTGAAGTCACCCTGTAAAGTAGTAATATCAGTGTGAGATTTAGTTGCTCTAGTGACAAAAATATCATTGGAATAGAGTAGCATACATAGTTCCTGGGGGAGGTCATTTGTGAAGAGAGAAAATAAAGGGTCTCAGGACCATGTGTTGGGGAATTCCCATGTTTTTATGAAGAAAACTGGGGTTGTAAACATTATTACTTGTTGTAAAAATTCTGTTGTGAAGGTAGTTTCTGAACCATGAGCAGACTTCATCAAAGAAATGGCATTTTCCAAGTTTTAGCAGCAATAGACAGTGGTCAGCACAAGCAGATTCTCTTTTTTTGTCAATAAACATGGCCCCAGTGAGTTTGTGTTGGTCCATGGTGTTAAAGATTGTATTAGTAAGGGAGAATTACAGTTGTATTATTAAACCTGAGTCTGAAGCTGTGTTGCTTATCAGTTTGAATGTCATAGGTGTCAATGAACTGCAGTATTTACTTGTATAGGATGATTTCGATAGGGTCAGGGTTGGTAGTTGGGCAACAGTCTTCTGCATTTTTTAGGAAATGGTTCTTTAGGGATTGGCATGATTGAGGACTGTTTTTAGTAGTGTTATTCCTGAATATAAAGATATTGTGGTTTGAAAGGACTTTGGCTGCATTCCAAAAGTGATTAGGGTTGCCACGCTGGGTATGTTGTTGATTTCTAAAGAACTCTGACTTAGCTTCACCAGTAGAGAGTCTAATGTGCATACTTTTCTGTACTGCTGAAGTCTTGTTTCCACTCTCTTCAGATAGTGTCTCTGTTTTCTACATCAAGGGCAATTTGTGGAGTTTGTCAGGGTACACTTTGTACCCTTAATCTTCTGTTTTGTTCAAATATTGAGTGTTTTGTATATTGGTTAGTATGCTGATAAAAATTAAAAGTGCTTGAATAGGGCAGGTTGTCACGTAAAGGGAAGACTGGTATATAGCAACAGGTTCAGCTAGAAGGGCTTCCTTTGAACTTTGATACCCTTCTGCATATTATGTAATCGGATGGTGGCTTGATGGTTTTGAGTTGCCTGGTTGTAACCACTGGGCAGTGGTCATTTAGTTAGTTGGGTAGAATTTCTACTGAAATGCATTCCTTTGAGAAGTATATTAGTATGATTTCAATAAGTCTGGATTTAATAGTAGGAAGGTGGTGTCTTGTACTTGAATTGACCACATGAGTCAGGTTTATATGTAGACCTAGTAGTTGGAGCTTGGTTTTGTGGGGCCAAAGGAAGTCAAGGTGGAAGTCCCTATGATGATCAACTTATTATGCTGTACTATAGTGCAGGTCTTGTCCAGAATATTTTCCAGTGTGGTTATATTGTAAGGAGGTGGGATGTGTATAGTAGTGATATATATTTTACGTGGTGAGGTATGATAATTTGGATAAGGGAACAGTTAGGGTCTGCTTTGGAAGTAGCTATGTTGTTGTGGATAAGGATGGGACTTAAGTTACTGTGTCTATACTAATGTAATGAGTCCTCTTCCTGACCTAGTCCTGGGGTGACTATGAGTGATAAATGGGGTATGTGAGAGAGATTTTTTTAACCATAATTTGTTGATTATTCAGATAGAGGAGTTGTGTTATGTGTTTAAGATTTTAAGGATAATGACAATAAGTCTGGACTTATTAGAAGTTTGGTGTGGTCTTATGTTTGAAATGACCATTTGTATTTAGCTTCTTTGTAGGGCTAGTAGTTGGAGTTTGGTTTTGAGGGGCCATAAGAAGTTAAGTTGAAGTCCCACATGAAGATCAACTTATCATGTTGTGTTATAGTGCAGAAGGGTAATGTGGAGCTTTTCATCTCTTTTTCCTCAAATATTGTGACAATTAGTAAAAAATATTCATAATTTCTGAATTAATGCTAAAAAGGTCCAATACCTGAATGTATTACATTCTGTGCAGCTGTATCCAGAAGCTGCATAATCTGGTGTTACAAATACATAGCCACTAAAATATTTTTGTCTTTAACCATTTATTTATGTATTTATTTATTTGCAGTTGGTTAACCAGGATAGTCCACTGGGCCAAAAGAACCCGTTTTCAATGGAGTCCTAGGGAGAAAAGCTCCACACACAGATTACACAAAGATTACAGTGATTAACATTTTAACAATTTCTGGTTATAAGAGAGAACAAAAAATACTGAGGTTGCAATCAAAAATAAAATTTTGTTTTTCATTATTTATTTATTTTTTTAGAAGGAGAACATTGCTCTAGTAGGATTAAGAATAAGTAGTTAGATGTAGCAGTAGGCTTAGAATTTGCTAGATGCAAATAAGAAGTTGTTTACTAGATGCAAATATGAATTTGCTATCTGGAATTTATGAGGTGGAAGACTGTAGGAAGTAGGGAATAGGTTATGAGGGGTGAGAGCAGGAGCATTCCCATGTGGATGTTAGATGTGAGTGGAGCGATTTTTTAAAGGATGGGAGGCTAGTGATGGTGCAAATGGAGGGAGGGAGGGAGTTCCATAGATGTGCTAGGGAAAAGGACAGGAGGTTTTGTCCTGGGGGACGATGGGGTCTGTAAACTTCTATTAGGTTTTGATTGGTAGATCTGAGAAGTCTTTGTGTGTGGTGTATTTTAAAGGTAGTGGACAGGGAGGGACAGAGGGATGGCTGGAAAATTAGTTTGTGTGCATAGGTGAGCTGAGTATAGGAGAGGTAGTTGGGAAGCTCTAGCCAGTTTAGTTTGTGGAGAGGTGCACAGTGATGGGTTGATGATTTGTTGCTAGTGGTGAATCTGGCTATTTTATTTTAAGAAGAGGGCAGTTTTGTTTTGAGAGATGATTCTAGGTTTGTTAAAAGAGGGGCACCATAACAAAGGGAGGGTAAGAGTAATGTAGTAGTGAGAGTGAGCTTAGTAGCTGAGGTGAGGAATCGATTGTGTCGGTAGAGCATGCCAAGTTTTTGGTGGGGTTTTATTATGTTTAGTAGTAGATGGGAATTGAATTTAAGCTTGTCATTGATTTGGACTCCTAGTAGTTTGGTTTCAGATACCAGTTCAAGAGGTGTATTATTTTGGCTGGTGATGGAGAATAGTTTTCTATCAAAGGTATTGGTTTTAGAGGGGGTAAATATCATAAGTATTGTTTTAGCTGCATTGAGTGCTAGATGGTTGTCTTTCATCCACTGTTCTGTGGTAGAGAAGGCATCTTGAGTCAGCTTTAAGAGAGTTGGGATGGATGAGGCAGCACAGATGATTGTAGAATCATCTGCATATTGAATAATGTTAGCATAAGGAATTGAGCGGAAAAAATCATTAATGAATATATTGAAGAGGAGGAGGCCCAATATTAAACCCTGTGGGACACCTGTGGGGGTGTTGAGGAAGGAAGAGATGGCTTTTTTCCACTTGACAGCTTGTTGCCTGTTGGAGAAATAGCTGGTGAACCAATTGAGAGATGAAGGCGATAGGTTTAAGTTAGATAGTTGAGTAAGGAGTAGTTTATGAAAGATAGTGTCAAAGGCCTTAGAAAGATCGAGTAGGACAGTAGATACAGTGAAGCCAGAATCTCTAGGTTTATTCACAGTTTCAAGGAAGGATAGGAGGCAGTCATGGTGCTATGACTGGGTCTGAATCCGTGTTGGGTTGGAGTTAATAGGTTGTTGTTTAAGAGATAGGGAAGGAGTTGAAGATGGATACATTTCTCTAGGAAGTTTGAAATGGGAGAGAGGATGGCAATGGGCCGGAAGATGGTAATATTAGTATTGTTGCCTCCTTTGTGCAGGGGAATGATGAAAGCTTTTTCCCAGAGTTGTGGAACAAGGCCTTCTTGGATAGAGCGGTTGATTAGGATACTGACTGGGGGGGGGGGGCAATGACTTCGGCAGCTATACTGAGGAAGTATGAGGGAATGCTATCAGGGGCATTGGTGCATGGTTTCAGCTTCTGCAGGAGTTTTTTTTATGGTAGAAGTAGGGATAGGTTTAATGGAGAATGGAGGGGGTTGAGAGATGGGGAATGAGAGAATGAAGATGGAGGGGGTGATGGGTGAGGAGAAGTGGAAGTAGGAGCTGGATTGTTATTAGAGAAGGAAGAGGTTAGTTTGGAAATAGAGTCTATGAAAAAATAGTTGAACTGGGTGGCAAGATCAATGTCTTGTACATCTGGGCAAGGAATTGGGTTTTCAGTTGTACCAGGTTTTAAGAGGGTAGTAATACCTCTCCAGAACTTTTGTGGGTTGGTTTTATGGTTGCTTTGAAGTAAGGAGTAGTTTTGACTGTCTGCTATGATAAGCTTTTTAACTGAGTTACGAATAGTTTTGTACTCATTGAGGGTAGAGGTAGATTTGTTCCTTTGGTAACGTGCCCAGGCTTTGTCTCTAAGTGGCATGGTAGTTAGTGTGTTTTTTGTTAGCCAGGGGGTGGTTTTGTTTTTTTATTCTTTTGGTTTTTATGGGAGCATGAGTATCTAGAAGATTTAGGAAAGTAGCATTAAAGTGTGCGATTGCATTTTCCAGGGGTAGAGTTTTTAGGGGGTACCAGTTAAGTGATTTTAGGGAGTCAGAGAAGGCTTCTGGATTGAAGTTTCTTTGGCATCGGATAGTGATGTAATTATGAGTAACTTGTAAGGGAGAGGGAAGACACCTAGTGAAGATGGGAAGGTGGAAGCTGAGGGAGTCAGGAAGAGTTCCACTATCAAGGTAGTAGTGGTGGTGAGAGACTAGGATCCAGTCTAGGATGCTGCCACTAGTGAAGTCTTTAGAGGGCTTAGTCATGGAGTTGATGAGTTGAGAGTAGTTGTACAGGTTGATGTTTAGGGAGTGTGCAGGGAACTGAATAGAGGACCAATTAATGTTGGTGTCTCCTATGATAATAGTTTCATTAGAGATATTGGTAGAAAGCCAGGAGAGGATATCTTCAAGTACTGAGATATTGTCTCCAGGGGGAATGTAAAAGGAGGCTATGCATTTATGTTTGTGTTTGTTTAACTGAAATTGAGCTAGTATTAATTCTGTGTTGGCAAACTGGGGAGTGGCTTTATTATAGGGAGTAATGCATAGGGAGGATGAGTAGAGTAGAGCTACTCCACCGCCCTTTTTTGGGCTCTGTCTGTTCTGATGATGGAGTAATTAGGTGGTACTATTTCTGCATCTTTTATATGAGGTTTTAACCAGGTTTCAGATAAGGCTAGGATGTCTGGTTTGTTGTGGAGTAACCAGGCATGTAGGTTTGGAATTTTGTTAGCTAAGCTTTGTGCATTAAGAGATGCTAGTAGGATGGATTTAGATGTTGAGGAGGAGGTGTTTGGGCTTGGGTTAGGGTGTATATCTCCAGATAAGAGTATGGATGTTAGAAGTTGGATTATGTAGTAGAGGTGTTTGGATTGTTTTGCTTGAGTGATGTGTGTTGAAAGATTTGTGAGGGATATGGAGGTTAGAGTGGGTGTTGAGGTTTTATAAGGAGAGATTAGTTTGTAATGAAAACATATATTGTGGTTGATGGGATATAGTGCAGGAGATATTGAGATGAATGAGTAGGAGTGTGATGTATGGAGTGAGCAGGTTGTGTGTAAGAGTGGGATGTGAGTTATGGGGTTAGGCTGGGTAAGTTAGTAGATGTAGGTTAGGTTCAGAAGTAATAATTGAATTGAGAAGGATGAATATTTTGCAAGCATGTTGAGGCTTTGATAAGCAATATATAGTGTTGAGTAAGGAGAAAGGGAGATATGTGGTGAATGGCTGGTGTGATGGGGAGGGGATAGGAAGATGAAGGGGTGGAGTCTAGTAGTTGGAGAGGAAGTAGGAGTGGCTATGTGGGTATAAATATAGAGGTAGTGGGGTGGGTAAGATTTGGGGGTAGGGTAGGGGAGCAGAGTGAGCCTGCAGGGCAAACGGAGTGGGGAAGAACAAATCAGCAGCAAAAAAGTATCAGCCACTGCCGATGAGATAGAAAGGTAAGCAGGTATAGTAGATGTAATAACCAGATAAGGAGAATAATTTTCAGGAATGAAAATGATGTTTCAATTTAATTAGTGTATGTTGTACAGAGGGTAAATTACCAGATTGTTGACAGTGAAAATCCTGGCTCTTAAGCTATTTAGTCAGCTTCATAGGAGAGAAGCCAAAGTAAGATTAAAGTTGTACCGTCTTTTAGTTGGTATGTGCTGCCACCTAGTGGTAAAAATGAAGAAAGCAGGCAGGAAAGGTGTGTGGGTCACCTAAACTTTCACTGTGAAAATTTCTAGGACAAAGATGACCTGGGAGGGGAGAGTATTTTCGTTTGGTCTGCGGTAGGCTGCTGAATCACTTACATGGGAAGTTAGACAAAAGTATATGAGTTACTAAGTAGGTAGTTACAGAGACAGTAGTTGGTTTAAAGCTACCTACATTCACAAAGTTTACTTTAGGGCAGTCTTCACAGAAATTCTATTGCTCAATCTAGCTGGCCAGCTCCAGGGAAATGTCAGAGGTATTGCAGGAGGTATTCCTTTTTTATTTTTGAGGTAGGGAGGGAGCTTTTGGAGTGAGGAACTGTAAAATGAGAGGAGGGACAATCTAGGTTAGGTTCTTTAAAAGGTTAAAGTTGCAGGTAAAAAGAAGAAGGAGTACAAGGGGAATATTCAATAGAGAAGGAATAGTGTGCAAGTAATTTAGTAGGTAAATACAGAGCTCAAGGGATAGACGCAGACGTAATATTGTAGGTAGGTAGATAGAGAGCTCAAGGGATAGATATAGAAGGAGGGAAAATATAGAGGGAAAGCGGTGTAACAGAATAGTAGTAAAGGGCAGCACAAGTACAGTTATTGGATAGTGCAAATTAGGTAGGTTATGATACAGGGTTAAAAACTCAATCACTCTACAAAAACCAACTCTACTACAGTACCTCAGACTGGTAAAAAGGATAGGGGGATTAACAGAAGTAGCTAACTAACAATCAGCAAAATATAACAGGCAGATATAGCACTAATAAAGCAAGTACAGGCAGATAATGCACTTAACAAAGTGATTTAAATGGCAATGCAGAGCACCTTATAAATAGAGCTTAACTTAACAGAGAAAACTAGAACATTATATTCTGCCAAGGCTGTCTAAACATTAATAATAGCATAGATATGTCCAAGCAGAGTCTTAAGCACTACCTAGAAGTATCAAAGAGTCTTAAGCACTACCTAGAAGTATCAAAAGGTATATCTGTACAAGGCTATGTCTTCTCCGTCTGCTAGGCAGATAGAGCACTTAATCAAACAGTTACAGGCAGATAAAGTGCTTAGAAAAAAAAGCAATTAAAATGGCAATTCACAGCACCTTAAACTTAAAACTTAGCATAACAGAGAAAAAACTAGAGCACTGTATTATGCCAAGGCTGCCTAAGCATTAATAATAGTGTAGATATACCCAAGCGGAGCCGTATGCGCTACCTAAGAGTGCCATAAAAAGGATTCTGAAGGAGGCTGTGTCTTTACTTACTGCTATGTTATGGTATCTGTTATGGCATGGCAGAATGTGAGAAGGAGAGATAAAGAAAGCAACAGTCAGTAGACCTTATATGGTGGTCGAGCACTAATAATCCTTTTTAGGTAAATAGTTTAGAATACGGGCCAGATGGATGATTTGCAAGCACGTACTACTTCACTCAGCTTTTGTAAAGATTTGCATGCGTGTTGCGACCCACTTTGGTGGCGTTCATAACTTGTTCAGCGTAGTTAGCTTGTAACGCTAAGAAAGAAGCCTCAATGGGGTTCACACAGCTAGTTAGCTTGTAATGCTAAGGAAGAAGCCTCAGTGGGGTTCACACAGTGATTAAATTACAATTTAGGGGATAGACAGTGTAAGCAAGCCTAATCTGCAATGCCATAGTAAAGTGGACAAACACCAGGCACTGTGAAAGTCCCTTTTACTGTAAGACTACAATAATATGGAGCAATGAAGCCCACGTGCAGAGAGTTAAACAATTTCTGGGAGAGAGAACAGAGCAGAACCTTCAGTTTATATTAGTTCAGTCCTGTTTCATTGTGACGCCTTTCAGTTGGCATGCAAGATAAAGCTAGCGTTATGCTAGTAATTTGGAGAAAAGCATTATGCAAAGGCACCAAATAAACCGCCGTTATATTAGAAAATGCAATTGCAAAGGAGTATCACAAACAGTTCAATAGGTAAAGATATTAGGTACAAACATAGCTATAAACAGTGTCATAGGCACAGTAATTAGAACATTTCAGTAATTCAAGCAGGCCTACATGATATGCTGACCCTTAATTAAAACATGCTAATCCTTTTGTTCAAAACTTACTGGGAGGCAAAACGAGCAGCTCTACTGCACGGACCACCACAGGGGCTTCTTTTTTTTTTTAAAAAATGGCGCCACAGAGCGTGACCTCTAGAAGTAGATTTCAGGGGGGGGGGGGCAGGTGATGAAGGGGGAGGGGATAAAAAGAGAGGCGTTCAGAGGGATTATGAGGCAGAGAATAAATTAGTGGGCAGGGAAGATTACTGGAAACTAAGAACAAAAAAAGAAAATCAGCAGCAAAAAAAGTATCAGCCACTGCCGATGACATAGAAAGGTAAGCAGGTATAGTAGATGTAATAACCAGATAAGGAGAAATAATTTTCAGGAATGAAAATGATGTTTCAATTTAATTATTGTATGTTGTACAGAGGGTAAATTACCAGATTGTTGACATTGAAAATACTGGCTCTTAAGCTATTTAGTCAGCTTCATAGGAGAGAAGCCAAAGTAAGATTAAAGTTGTACTGTCTTTTAGTTGGTATGTGCTGCCACCCAGTGGTAAAAATGAAGAAAGCAGGCAGGAAAGGTGTGAGGGTCACCTAAACTTTTACTGTGAAAATATCTAGGACAAAGTTGACCTGGGAGGGGAGAGTATCTTCGTTTGGTCCGCGGTAGGCTGCTGAATCACTTACATGGGAAGTTAGACAAACGTATATGAGTTACTAAGTAGGTAGTTACAGAGACAGTAGTTGGTTTAAGGCTACCTACATTCACAAAGTTTGCTTTAGGGCAGTCTTCACAGAAGTTCTATTGCTCAATCTAGCTGGCAAGCTCCAGGGAAATGTCAGAGGTATTGCAGGAGGTATTCCTTTTTTGTTTTTGAGGTAGGGAGGGAGCTTCTGGAGTGAGGAAATTCACAAAGTTTACTTTAGGGCAGTCTTCACAGAAGTTCTGTTGCTCAATCTAGCTGGCAATATGTCAACAATATATTTCAAATGTAAAAAAGGTTATGGCGATTCTTTCACCTTTGTGAAGTTCTGCCCTGTTTCATCATTTATACAAATAGGCTCATAGGTTCATATATATATTAAGCTAATGACCATCAGGGCCTTTATAAGCCTAGCCATACAACTCAACCCAATTGTGTCTCCATGTAACCTGGTCATCTATTTGGAGTGGTACTTTAGTTAGGAGGTTACTCAAGGTTTAGTGTGCTGGGATATATTAGTTAGGGAATATTTGCTGTCATCCTCTGTCTACCAGAGATATGGGGCCAAGAACAGAGGTACATTTTTGATTTCCTGTCCATTGGTCAAGGTTACATTTGAATAGGTTTAGGAATGGACTCTGCTTCACATGGATGGGGAGTCTATTCCAGAGCATGGGGATCCTTTGAGACATATATCTGTCTCAACAGCATGTTCTATTTATGTTGCAAGTAATGTTTTAATCCTTGGAGTTAGTGTTTCTGGTGCTATTCATTTTGTAGATGTGCAAAAGTCAATCAGTGTTTGATGTGAAGATAACTTATATGGCAGGGATAAATCACCTTGCAGTAATCTATAAGAGACTGAGTATAGAGAAAGGGCTTTAAGGTGATCTCTATAAGACAATATGTTAATACCCTGGATTCTGTTGGTAAGGAGCCATCTTGGGCATTCCAACTATTGCATAGGCCTGGTCAGGTACATGCCAAAAGGAACATTGTACTCAATGATGGGTCTGACAAAGACTGAGTAAAGTGGTGCTATAAATTTCTTGGACCTGGATGCCATACCCTTACTTACATGTTGGGTGACATAGAATTATTTTATTACTACCTTAGCTACATGTTGGTCAAAGGCCAGACTACTGTCCTCATATGTTCCCAGATCCCTAACCCTAAGGGACTTTTTCTCAAAAGACATTGTAATGCACTTCTTGGCACTGAGTTTTAATCAGTAGTTTGGCACCAGTCATTTTAGGTTAGACCCTCTTGCAGGATGTTAGTGTCATGGAGGAATTTATGAGAGCTCCAAATTTGCAAATGTCAGTTGCCAGAGCCCCTTGACATTAGAATTGACCTCTGAGAAGTAGATGCCAAATGGAATCAGGCTCAGCACTGAGCCCTGAGGTACTCCACTGGTGACTGATCTCTTAGTGGAGATGGTCTCACCAGTCCTAACCTTTTGGATCCTATCTGTGAGCCAACTGGCAATCCAGCAAGTTATGTAGGGATTTATGCCTAGTTTGGTGAGTTTGTCAACAGTACCTGCACTGGGTATTGTATCAAACACCTTAGCCAGGGCTAGATGAATAGTATGCACTGTATTCCCCTCATCTATTGCTTTGGTGACCTTCTCAAAGATGTCTAGCAATTTAAGTAGGCTTGACCTTCCTTTGACAAAACCAAACTAGGATGGATCTAGTGTCTGTAGGCTGCCAATGTCTTTGTTGATAATTTCCATGATAATTCATTCCATGGCCTTGAATATTAGACTAGTTAGACTAATGGTTCTGTAGTTTCTGGGTCAGTTGATGGTCCACCCTTGTGAACAGGAATAATGGTTGCAGTCCTTCATTCACATGGTACATAGTTTGTTTTGAGGCTGTAGTTCAAAAGAGACTGAAGTGATCTTGATAGGTCATGTTTCAAGCTATTTAAAAGACAACCCAGGATATTGTCTGGGTCCACTGAGACTGTATTTTTGGCCTTAGTGAGTGCTGCCATGACCTGCTTCTTGCTAATAGACCTGGGTTATGCTTGTAGGGATTTCATGGGAGGAAGCAGCGGAGGGTAAGGGGCTGAAGTTAGAGCTGAATTTGTCAGCCATCAGATTCACTATGTCACTCTACTCAGAGAAGGTAGTATCATTTACCACCAGTTCAGCACACTGCTGTGTATTACCTTTAATGTTTCAGACATAGCTGTAGAAGGCCTTATGGTTGTCATTGGCCTAAGAGACTATTTATACCTTATAACTGGCTTTGTTGCATTGAGTCAGTCCTCTTAGTTTCCTATCTAGTTTAATTAACAAGCTCTAGTCATTATGAGAGTTGCTCTTTCTGATTTTGGCCATGACATTTTTTTCATTTTGTTATATACCCTGTTAAGGTTAGGATTCCACCAGTATGGTTGGTTTGTGGGGTTTGTTTTGGGCTTACTTCTGGAAAGGGACAGCAGCCTCCTATGCAGCTGTGAACAATTCCACAGAGGTTGCTGTGAACTCAGAGTTCAGAGGGGCATTACATTTTGACAAACTTTCACTTAATAGGATGTAGTTTGCTTTAGAATAGTTCCTGTTACAGATGTTGCTGGGTTTTCCATGTTGATTTTTATTCTGAAGGAGACAGCTTTGTGATCTTGTGATCTGACTTCACCAGTGATGACACAACATGGGGGCAGGGGGTTGCAACACACTCCCATATTGATGAGTACTAGGTTCAATATGTTTGAATCTCTGGTTGGAGTGTGCAATATCTTGTCAAAGGTATTTGTATTGATAAACTCTAGGAAATGTTGTGCCTACAAGTTGGAGGCAGTGTGTTTCCCAATCTATAAAGGTATAGTTGAAGTCCCCCATGAAGAGGGTATTTGGATGGATGGTGAGAGCCTCCAGCAGGTCTAGGTATGAGTTATGGAATTCCTGGGGCAAAGATGATGACCTAGAGCTTGTTAGGATATGGTAAGGGACTTTATCTGTGGTGATTTGCATGTACATGAACTCCAGGCCATCATTCTGTTTAACCAACCTAGAGATATATCTGTTGCTAATGTAGATGAAGATATCTCTACCTTTAGTGTGTGTGTGTGTGTGTGTGTGTGTGTGTGTGTGTGTGTGTGTGTGTGTGTGTGTGCGTGTGTGCGCGGCTGTGTGTGTGTGTGTGTGTGTGTGTGTGTGTGTGTGTATGTGTGTGTGTGTGTGTATATGTGTGTGTGTGTGTGTGTGTGTGTGTGTGTGTGTGTGTGTGTGCGTGCGTGCGTGTGTGTGTGTGTGTGTGTGTGTGTGTGTGTGTGTGTGTGTGTGTGTGTGTGTGTGTGTGTGTGTGTGTGTGTGAGGCTGATAGTCCACGTGTTTGGAAGGCACTGAAGCCTTGAACTACCTGAATACTTTCTGCAACTTTAAAACATGTCTTGGTAACGGCACAGATGTCTGCATTATTCTCCAGAGTGAGGAGATCTTATAGGATGAGAAGTTTCTTGTCAGGACTCCTAGCATTGAGTAGTAACACCCTTAGGTTCCTTTGGGTTTTGTCAATTTGCATTGCCTAAAAATGCTCTAAGGGTGTTGATAAAGTTTTAGCCAATATCCGGAAGCCCAGGAGGACAGGTGCAGACCATCCTTGGTAAAGCAACGTGGTCTGTTAACCATGTCCTTCTATGATAACAAATATTGAATTTCCCTGGAATGACACCAGAAACTAAGCCAATTGTTAAAGTCAGTCATTTTTTGTTTATGTTGTGGCATCATCCTTAGTAAAGGCAGAAGCTGCTCAGTGCAAGGCATATACCTGTCTGAGACACATATTTAGAAAGATCCATAATGTCTCTGTTCATATAGTCCAGTGAGGTATGCCTTAGGTCTTTTACACCAACATGGACTATTACAGAATCATATTGGTACCTGTGGTGCATTCACTTCAGTATGTGCACAATTTGGGAGATCCTGGCCACAGGTAAGCAGCTAACCTTTATCTTCTCCTTGTCCAGACTAGTAGTTTGGTGTCTGTTGAACAATGAAGTCCCCTATGACAAGAGTCCTGGGTAAAGTGCTTGCTTGCCTTATAGGCTTTGTTCTAGGGGGTCCACTGGGAGTAGATACATGTGTGGTGTTTGGTGTTGCTATTGGTGTGTGACTTAAAGATTACTGAAGATGCTTTTGATGTTTGTGAAGATTGCTTTTTATTGTCTCAGCATAAGATGGTCTATGTGTGTGGTGGACACTATGTGTGGCAGATGTAGTGTGTGTGTGTGTTCTTGGCAACCTTGTTTGTAAGTCAGATTTTTGCCTTCAAGGAAATTGTGCATGTACATCTCTCTCATAATGTGTCAGTTTCTTTAAGGATTAAAATGCCTGCACATTTTCTTGACCATTCTGTTGTTATCTTCATAATACAGATATTTTATTCCAGTTCCTTTATTTGGTGTCATCACCATAGTTAGCATGTATGCCTCTAGTCATCAGATCAGTGTCTACATGCACCTTTCCACCTGGCCTGTCTTCCAGACCCTCCTATAAATCTAACCTATGCCATTATAGATCTTCACAGGGCGAATAACCTGGCTTTTGACCAACATATGTGTAAAGTAGTAAGGAAATCATTCTGTGCTGCTCAGCTTATAAGCAAGGGTATGACATCTAGGTTCAAGGAGGTCATCATTCCACTGTACCCGACCCCCATCAGGCTCATCATTGAGTACAATGTCCCCTTCAGTATGTACTTGACCAAGCACATGCAACAAATGGAATGTCCACAGAGGTTCCTTACAAAAAGAATACAGGGCATTAACATACCCCATGCAGATCGGCCTTATATTTTGTCACCTAAGAATGTTGAGGGGAGATCAATGTCTGGAATACATGGCATCACTCATCCCACTCTGTTGGACCTCTTGCACATCTAGAAAACATGATGAACTGATCGATTCCCAGTATTAAGTGTGGAGGGGCGAAAGCACTTGACAGTGGATTACAATACATTTTCTTGGATTTTATGACTATGCTGCTTTTTTTTAAACTCACACGTGTCAAGGTCTCAGACTGAGTTTTTTCTTTATGGTTTATTTTTCCTCTTTTTCTTGCTGGTTTTCTTCTTCTGGTAGACTCTATAATCATTTGTTTTACTACTTATTCTGCTTGTATACCCCTTATACAACCTGGCGGTTTGATGCAGTGGGCTCACCATTAGGACAAGGAACTTGTTTTTGCACTGGCAGTAGAGTGTAACAGCCTGGAACCCATGCGGAATTCAAAACCACCATAATAGTGAGAAGTTTGTATTATGCCGTAATCCCTTATTGTCAAGATAGCTATCCTGAAATATTTTACAGACAAAAACAAGATATTCTAATGGCAATGATCAACATACTGGCAAAACAAAGAATATGTGCTGTTGTCAAGAAATAAAGTGTCTGTTAGGCTGTCTGGCACATCTCTAGGGCAATAATGTATTTATGGTAGCACTATTCCACCCCCCCCCCCCCAAGGATTTTTAATACAGCTTAAGTGTAGAGTATCAAAGTCCTATAGACTCCCCCTAAGAAGGAGTGCTACCATTAACTTCACAACTCTTCTCCAAAGTGGTCCTCTGTGACTTGGAAGATTAATCAAATCTGAACCACCAGCCTTACACTCAGATCTAAAACCTGCACAGACCTGGGTCAGCAATATGACTGTGCATATTTGTCATTAAATTCAATCTATCACATCTCTAGGGATTTCTATGATTTCAGCATATTCTCTTGTAACCACTCACCTATAAGTATTACCCTTCCTATAGCTTGCAGACATCTGTGATACCAGACATGATCACCATAAACAGGCTAGTGTACCACATTAACTACTATGGTAACCCACTGGTGATATAACTTATAGGAAACACTGTAGTACCAACCACCAAACCCTTCTCCCTGATTGTCAGTCAGCTCTCCACCTGCTGCACCAGTTTTGGATTAGACATATCCCTCACTGCTTGACAAACAGCCTTTTGAAAGTAATGAGGGAGTCAGGATCTCTTGAGGCCATCCCATTCTCCTGTACCTGTAATTCCTCATGTGTTCTAGGCTCATCTTTTCACTGCTGAATAAACTGAATCCCACATCCCTTTGTGTTTCATTTGAAAATTATACCAGACTAAAGATCTTCCATGCTTGTCTTTGGCTCTTTTAAGTTTAGTAATACTGGCTTGCATATTAATTTTGCATCTCCAGGTGGCTGGGAGTTTTTAAAATGATGCACGTATGTTGACCCATTAGAACTAGAGTCACTTTTGGTGGCAGTAATGAAGCACAAGGCAGTCCATATATTTGCACTTTATTGACCATATATGTTACATTAAGCCCGTACTTCCCATTTCACTTAGGACATTGCTTCAGAATCAGGTATGACAATAGAACAAAAAGACTACAATATCACAAAGTAATACAGCTATATATAACCGTTATATAGTTACATTGTACAAGGCACTCAGGGAGATCAAAACAAATCAACTTCATTTTTAATAACTGTTAAAAATAAGTTCGAAACAAGTCAGCAGCATAACTAGTAAGATAATCATCATCAAGATTTTATAATCTTAAGAAAAAAGTTAAGTAGACTTGCCCAGGGTCAGACAAATATGAAAGGGAGTGCAATGGAATTCAGACACAATACCCAACTTTACTCCATCAAGGCAATAGACAAAAAATAATAGCTCTAGCACTAGCAATTTGGGTTCACTTTTGATTATTCAACAAGCACATGTGCATGGAATGAATTATTACATACTTTATATTTCTCTCCTAATTCTCATTTAGGGCAATGAAAATATTTTATGTTCTTGTAAAGATTCACAGAAAAGCAGGAAATTGATTTCTGTGATCACAGCTCATTTTACAGTAAACATATCAACATTGCTATCCAAAAAAAGCAGTTAACTGGGAATGTATTTTCTGGGAGTGCAGAGAATTGGCTGACTTTAAGGATTCCCTGTGAAATGCACTGTCCGAGATGCTGGGTGGGCGGATTGGTGTGATGAGGAGATGCTTTTTCTGAGTTATGATACAGAATTGGAATTGTCTAGACATAGTAAGGCCTTGCTTTCACTTACTATGGTGGCTACCAAAAAAACAATTACTAAAAAGTGGAAATCAAAATCTAAGCCAAGTATATTAGAAGTGCTGAATATAGTAACAGAGATAAAACAACTGGAACTGAGATCTTTAGAAAAAGGTAGGAGCAAAGTACGTAGGAAAAACTGGAAATTGTAGGAACAATACATACAAGGGAGGAATAAGATTTAAAAGAAAGCAGGACTTAAATGAGCTATGTAATGTTTGACTGAAAATGATTAGGTAGATTATAAGTGATGTATAATGTTTGCAACTGGGAGTGTGTCAGTATGGTTTGCGATGTAAAATGCTTGCAACTAGGATTGTGTCGTGATTTGTTTTCAAATAATTTATAATAATGTGTTTATGTAATAATGTAATTTATGTAATGTTGCTTGAGTTGCATACTTCTCTGTTCTACAAAGTAGTAAGTAACCTAGATTTGTATTTTATAGAATGAATTTGGAATCCAAAATACAGCTGGGTGAGAATATAATGGGGTTAAAAATATTTTTTTCATGTGTTTATTATTTATTTTATGTTATTTAGAGAACTGACAGCTTGTAAATAATGTGATATGCATGCTATTAAAGGGTGTGCAAAAAGAATTATTCACCAGTATATCTCTGCTACACTAAAATCATGCAATTATAAATTGCTTTCAGTAAATTTTTCCAAAAGTGAGTTGTCATACCATGAGAATATTCATTTATTTATTAATTAAGTTTATTGACCTATTCAGTCCAGCTGGACAGAATACATTTGTGGCAAAGTTCCTTGGAGAGAAAACACCATAATAACAGCTTAAATCACAGTAATGTGAACAATGGAGTATGACATAGGTAACCTGAATGCAAATATATGGAAAACTGCAGACAAAAAATTGCTTATCACTGCAAGCTGAGTAAATTAGATTTTTGGTTAAATTATAATTGGCTAAATATTAATTTATATGATATATAGCAATACATGTGAAACATAATGTTTGTTAATTTTTAACTTGTTAATGCAGTTTGATTACTTTTATATAAATGTAAATGTCCCTATGTCACAAGTGATAATTTAATAAAGGTGTTCGAAAAAATTATAAATGTGGGGTCCTTTACTTTGGCAAACTTAGTTTCGATATCAAGGTGAAATTAGGAAACACAGTTTTGTCAAATTTGTCAAAATATGAGGATCTGAGCATTACAATATATAATAATTTTAAATTTAGATCACACGTCCAAGTAATTAAAACCAAAACACTTCAAGCTGTAGCATTAATTTTTAAAAACATTGTTTCAAGGAATAAAGAATTATTTAAAAAATGATTTATTCCATGTGTTTGGTCTTTTATTGAATATATTGTGAAGTCTTGTGCATATACCAAAGAGGATTTATTAATTTTGGGAGGAATACAGAGGAAATTTACAAAAGAATTTATGAGTTGAAAAGTCTTCTATATCAAGCTAGATTGGAAGTTTTAGATTTTTTTCTGTCAGTTATAGGCTTATGTGTGGAAGGTTGCATCTATCTTATCGGGCATTAATGAATGATGAGCTGTGATCATTACTGAACATTGAGCTTACAGATTCCATTCAAATTACTAGGAGGGGAAACTAGTCATTTAAAATTAGAAGATGTAGAGTGGTTGCTAGAGCAAAGTCTGTATCACTTTCAATGGTATATTTTTATTTTTATTTGTATTTGTTTTCCAGGGTAGAGCACTAATGTCCATGGATCTTTTCCATACTCAGCCCAGGAATGGAGTCTGGTTAAGTGACTTTGTCAGAGTTACACACGTAGGCAATGGAAGCTGGAGAAATCAAATTTTGCACCACTTGACCAAATGAAACAGCTCATTAATAGCTCCTTAATCCTCTAAGCCAACTGCCAGTTGTGGAATATACTCCCTCTATTGATTAAACAGTCTGAATCATTATATCTACTTAAAAAAATATCTTGATAACTGGATTGATAGTAAGGTTTATACATTTATATTGGAGTATAAGCTTTGATTGGCATTTTGAGTCAGGCTGTTTTTTTTTTAAACTATTGATTCTATACAGATCCATCCTTATGATAAACTGCAAAACAAGCAGTAACATTGACTAGGTACTCCCAGATGAAGTCAATAGATTCACATACTAGTATAAGAACATAAACACTGTTAAAAAATACTGTCAGTACTGGAATCATAGGAGATCCATGTAAGTAATATGTGAAGGGAATACATTTAGGTGTCAATAGCTTAGAAAGTGAATAACAATCGTTAAGAGAAACATGTGCAAAATGTAAAAAAATGTGTGTAACTCTACACAGATTTACTACAGACATTATGTTGCTGAAATGTTAGAGAGTACACGTGTGCATAAGTAGTAAATCAAAAGTGCAAACATGCTTACAATCATAATGGGAGTAGGTGCACCCTAGGGCTAGTGCAAGGTATGAAGCTATATAGTCTGAGCTACCTAATGAGGCTGCACATACTAAAGGTCTCAAAAGTACCATATGATAGTGTTTAGAGGAGAAGAGGGAGAAACGAGGGGGGGGTGGAAGGTAATGAAAGAGTAGGAGTGGTAGAAAGAAAGGAGGTAAGGAAAATAGCCTTCAAATTTGGGGAAGTTAATGCCATGGGAAAGGAGAGTAAGGAGAAAAGGAGAAAACACTGACAGCATGAAAATAGGAAATGTGCTAGGGAGAAGAGTAAATCAGTGTAGAAACCAAACCACTCCAGTTTTCCTCAGTCCAAAAATGACATACTGAACCAACTATGGATGTTGATAGTGAGATGCAAGTGGCAAGAGGTTTTTAGTCCCTTTTGTCCTGTACACTGGTCAGGCATGCTTTTGTCAGCTGGAGATGAGGTTGTGGATGACAGCTGATGTGGAGCTAGGGGATTTTGTGTTTGGAGGGGGCAGCAGGAGTTAGGTGGGGTGAGCTTGTTCTTCTGGTAGAGTGGGGCAGATTGGGATTGCCTGAGTTGGGAGGGGGGTTCAGGAAGGCATGGTGGGGGTTTCTGTGCAAGGCAAAGGCAGAAAACTATCATTCAAAGTGGAAAGAGATGATGAAACGGGGGAAGCTCAAGTAACAAGGGGAGACTAGAAGTTTGGATGCAGACCTTCAAGGAGAACAACAATAATCATACAGAATATTATATTCATAAAGTAGCAGAAGATCTTCTAAGAACTAAGTTAACATGAGAATGGAGAAAGGAGATTCTGCCAATAGGGATGACTGCAATTAGGGATACAGACAATAGGCAAGATGGGCCGAGAATATATTGGAGAAAACTGGCAAAGGAGCCAAGGTACTGGGAGTAAATAATTAGGGAGGCAAAGGTAATAGAAAGGAAAGATGACAAAAACTTATTTGGACTGCAGGCTAAAGATTACCTTACATATCAAGGATTGATATAAGAGTATAGGCAAAGAGAAAGAAATAGTGAGGCCCTAAATGAAATACCAGCACTGGTAGAGTCTCTAGTAGAATCTTGAACAGAAGTTGCCATTAAGAAAGGAATAATTAGTAGAGCATATACAATATTGCATGAAAACTATAAGAATCAATCAGATGCAGTTAGGAAAGACTGGGAAGGGAGATTAAATAAGCAATTCACAAATAAATAATGTGGGGGATATATATGTCCTCAAATATGCAACAAAATCTAGACGACTTAAGATCTTTGGCTGGAAGTGCTTACATAGGTATTTTTATACCCCAAGCAGACTTCAAAGAATTTTTCCTCAGGTAGACAGCAAATGTTGGAGGTGTGATGGGGCAGAAAGAGGTAACTGGGAACATATTTTCTGGGAGTGTAATCAATTTGTAGTCTTTAAGAATTGCCTGCAGACTGCTCTGTTGGAGATGCTGAGTGAGCAAGTTGGAGTGACTGGAGAAATGATTTTTTTGAGCTATAATGGAGTAGTGATACATTGCCCTGATTAGGGTGTACAGGGTTCTGGGTTCAAGACAGGTGGGGCTGGTGATTTTGTCACCACAATAAACAGAACATGCTGGAGGGATAGATTCCTGACCCAGAAACTTCCCATACTCTGGAACAAACTACCTGTCTATACCAAACAAAGCTCCTCATTAGCACTCTTCAGGAAAAATCTTGATGATTGGATGGTAGATAGGAAATTCACCCCGGGGATCACTTCTGTGGCTCTACTTGACTTTTTGCTAGGCTTATATAGGCCCTAGGGCCAATAGCCTAGTACCTGCCTATGAACCTGTAATACAAACTCAGAATTGCCTAGACATAGTAAGGCCTTGCTGAATCTAATTATGATGGCTGCCAAAAAAAAGCAATTACTAGAAAATGGAAATCAAAGTATAAACCGACTTTCTAGACATAACGAAGATAGTAACAGAGTTAGAACAACAGGAACTGGGATCTTTAGAAAAGGGTAGGAGCAAATTACATAGGAAAAAATGGGAACTGTGGGATCAATTCATGCAGAGGAGGAACGAGGTTTAAAAGAAGGCAAGATTTGAATGAGCTATGCAATGGTTGACTATCAATGACTGGATATGTTAAAAGTGATGTATAATGTTTGCAGCTACAATTGAGTTGGCACAGTTTGGAATGTATAGTGTTTGAAACTGAGATTATGTCGCTATGGTTTCTTGTCATTTATATAAATGTAACATGGCTTATGTCATACATAATCATTTAGTAAAGATGTTTCTTGTTTAAAAAAAAAACTACCAACATGACAAGGGCCCTTTCCAGTACATAGAGATAAAGTATAGCCCATTAAAATTGGAGAAGTGCTGGGAATGCACATCTATGGAAAGAGTATTTGATACTGCCATTATCTGTAAACTATGTGTGATTTTATTTTGAATGGAACCATAATGCTGTACATCCAAAAACTACATGCTGATTCCAGCACAGAGACATATATCAGCAGAACAAATTTGAAAATGCTATCTAATTAATTACTGTATAACCAACTATAATCCCATGCATTCCAGGTATTTTGATGAATCATAATCCATTTCTGTCTCTTGTATTTGGTGTTTAATGTTATCACCTGCATTTTCATATGCAAATGACTTTCCTTCATGTGCCTTTAGTATTACCTGCCTTTGCAGCTACATCTCACCATTTGTATGCTGCTAAGTCGTATTTCACATTTTCAAATACTGGTATTATTTATATAAGCTGTAAAACATCTGCTATTGGCAGTGGGGGAACTGGTTCTATTGTGATCAGACTTTCCATATATACCACACATATAGGTGAACAAAAATAAATAATAACCTACCATATGATAACTAACATCCATAAATTGACACAAACCTATTTTTTCTGGACTCTTATTGGCTGAAACATGTTGCAGTTTTATGTTAAATTTGAAGAGGTGCACACATACAACATAGATCCCACCTCTTTAACCAGAATACTAGACTTAAAAAAACATTTAAAATAAATACTGTTCAGTCGTTTATTTATTTATTTTTTTAATAAAAGCTCCATTTAACAGTTTCCTCTGTTCTCCTATATGATAAATCAAAACTGTTTCCTGGAAGGTTACTTTACTCAGGAATCAGGATCCAGGAAGGTGAGACAACTCTAGGCACTTTGTACTTAACTTGTACTATCGTTTACAACCTTGAGACTAGTCTTCTGACTTGCACAGAATTCCTGCCATACTAAAATCATGCAATCATCCATTGCCTCAATCTATCACACTCGCTATCTTTTTCACAGATAGGTGTAAATCTGATCAGATAAGTGAGTTTACTCATAATGTTAACAGGCATTTGTACTGCTTTCGCAGCACAAAGTTGACAAAGTGTTAGCAAAAGCTAGATGGCAAATGACAATCTGTAGAGCAGAGGAATGAAGAAAGAAGAATCTGTTTGAAATCTCCATGTTCATAGTTACTCAACAGTCATCTGACTAGTGAAAAAGGCCAAATGATCCAAGTTAACTTCAGTGTAGCCCATTCACTGAAAAAGGTTGATTGCAAGCAGCTTAAATCCATGACAATTACCAAAACAGATCTACTATTTTTTGATATTTAGTGATTTCAGAAGTATATATGCAAAGTAGGTGGTGCAGCGGATATAGTCTCTGACATGGAGGTGTGAGGAGCTTTGTACTCCACAAACACAGAAAACACTCATAGTGCCACTTTATGGAAAGTGTTATTTGTTTGGGCAGAACAGTGATTTTTATCTATAAGTTACATCAGAATAACCTTTAGTCAAACTGCCTTTGATGAATTATCCAGATTATTGTTTAGATGTACAATTCATTCCAGATGCCAAGATGGAGACTGCATTCCATCAAAATAAATGTCTGAACATTATTTTTTCTCAGGCCCTGAAGTAACACATCCGAAGGCTCATTAAGTCCCAAGGATGAGGCCCATAATGGTGTTACAGCAAAGAATGAAAAAGAAGACCATTATGTGCCCTGTGAATCTGCAAGTATAATGTATTTGTAGGTCTAGAACATCACCATTACAGGATAATTTACACTCATTAATTAGACTTTCAGTAATATGACCTTTATTATTTTCTTCTTTTTTGACAGTCATTACTTCCTATCTGACAAAGTCAGGTAAAATCAATCATTAATGTTGGCCACAGAAAGCTGATAATATCAGTTGATGAAAGGTCCGACATTCTGAACATGACAGCATTCTTTGATCAAGCAATTACTGAAGTGAATAAACATATAGCAGCTCACAGCATATCTGGATCTGGCACATGCAGGTATTTTAATGTCATCTATACTAAACTTGTATATCTATACCTATCTCTGTGTATCTATCTATCCCTCAATCTATCTATGTATACATATACACAAATGCACAAACACACACACACACACACACACACACACACACACACACACACACACACACACACACATACACACACATGTAGACATATGCACACACATGTGCATGCACACACACACATTTGTGTGTGTGGGCCTATTATATGGTTCACCTTCAGAAAATTGACTTTTCAGAAAGTGAAAGTGTAACAGTGGGGATTGGGGAATTTACCCTTTTCTTCACTTTAGTGCAATTTCTGAGTTGGTCTTTATATAATTTACAGGGGGTGCATGAGGGTTTGCCCCTCTGCAAACACAAAGATTTTAGTTGGTTTTGGTTTTTGATGTTGCTTAATGTCGATAGTATGGTCTCAACCATACACAGTTTGACATTCTGTAATGATAGGGACCTACACACGCGCACACACACACACACACACACACACACACACACACACACACACACACATACATATATATATATATATAGAGAGAGAGAGAGAGAGAGAGAGAGCAATGTCATAATATTGAAAACTCAAAATATTGAAACCCAAAATGTTGAATTGTTAATGCAGGGGTGAACCCCCCCTGAACACCCCAAGCTCCATGTTAATTATATGTATGCCAGCTCTGGAATTACTCAGCAGAGGGAAAAGGATAGAGTCCCATTTTCAACAATTTGAGTTTTCAATTAATGAATGCAACCTCTCTCTCTCTCTCTCTCTATATATATATATATATATATGGGTCTACTGCTTTTGGTCGAATTATATTCAGTCGAAAATTATTTCAGGCAGCCCACTTCACTGAAAGCTCATTTAATTGAAAGCTCATTTGGTCGAATTCCATTTGGTTGAAAATGGAATATAGCCCCTGCCTCACTGCAGTGCGATCCTGGAGTGAGAATGGTGGGTGTGGGGGGCACAGCTCCCCACATTGGGGGATGTGGGGGGCATAGCCCCCCACATAATTGCAGTATATTCACTATTATATACTTGTGTACCCATTAAAAATACATTGAAACATATAATATCAGTAAAAACTAGTTGCAAAATAAATCCATGTCTAAATAGTTATATAATTGTATCAGAAAGTATCAAACGTTCAATAGAATGAAATTAAAAGGAGTGATCATTTTAGAGCAAATCTGTAAAGATCAAAGCAGTAAAAACTAAAACTATTTTTTTTTTTTTTTTTTTTTTTTGCAGGTGGAAACCTCCCTCTGCGCCCTACGATAATTATATATACCAACTCCAAGATTGTACAAAGTGATGTCATTCAAAAGGCTGCTGGTAAAACCACCTTTAAAAAAAACATTTGCTCATTTGAGTGTTCAGTTTTTTTATAGCAGTAGAAATAGTCAGTCTAGGGATCTGAACACCTTCAGCAGCATCAACAGCATGGTTTGGAGTTCGGTTAAAAGCGCAGTTCAGTAAAAAGCATTTGCTCATATGAGTTTTTGCTCTTCTCAACTGCAACCACATATATGTGTGTCTGTGTGTGTGTGTGTGTGTGTGTTTGTAAATAATGCATATATTTTCACTAGTTAGTAATATAGTTTTACTAGCATGCAAAATGCCATTTGTAGTTTCTATATATTATAGTAATGTTATGATATTCCATTTGATTTCTTTTTTCTGTAATGCTACTGCTGTTCTTTACTGATTACATAATTTACTTACTGTTATTCAGTGAGCAATGTATTTTTCATGGTGGTGATAGCTTGTATAGTACACTAAGTATACACGATATGTATTCAAGAGCATTCTTATCACGGTTTTCGCGCTTTCTAGTCACTCGGAAAACATTACACTAAGTGTCCATGTAGTCTACACTTTGTGGTAACCTTTATGAATCCTGTCAATATTTAAAGCTGCAAGAATATCAGCAGGAAAACTAAAATTAGGAGGAAGAAGGTGTGAGTTATATTTGTGTTATGTGTTCACTCAGAACAGTGTACACTTAGTGTACACTTAGTGTAGGCTTTATTGAATCCTGGGGCTTTCTCCTTGACAGAACCTGAAAAGGTTCCATTTGGATCATTGTTCCATCTCAAGTGATAAATATAAATAAAAAAATAAGCAAGTTAAATAGATAAACGAGTGTCTGAATAGGCAAAAAATGTAGTATTGATGCTCTTGAATGTGCAGCTCCCTACATTTTTTGGTTGACATACAGGAATTGCTTACACTTTCTCATTACGTTTTGTTTTTGATTATCGTTTATTGCTTAATCCTTTGACTGTGGTTGATGTGGACTATGTGTCAGTTGCAGACAATCTACTGAATGAGGAAGGAAGGAAAGACGGAAGGAAGGAAGGATGGTGTTAGGAGCTGGGGTTGTGCTATGCGTTACGGCTCAGCTGAATGCCTTTTGGAAGCAGATAATTTTGGCAGTGGACTGCTAGCTGGTGAATGGTATTTTTTGGGGGGGGATAAAGAACATTGGAGAAAAACAGAGACAGAGATGTTCACCTTCTTGTTCTGATATGTGACAGTAAGACAATAATGACTGTATTTTGAAGTATACATTCGTCTCTTATTCTTCAGCATATTTTGGAATAATTATTGGTTAAATGCTCAGCTGGAATATTTTAATAAATGTAACTTACAGTTTGTCAGCCAACAATATGTTGCTGGTTTTGATGGAGAAAGGATAATGTTTTGTCCTGCGGCTTCTTTGGCATGGTATGGAGATATTGGGACATTGTTGCTTTTAAGTTACTAAGCTAGTAGCTTTAAACTTGCACTTGAATTACGTTACTTATGAATTTATCTGGATGGGAATATGCAGAAACATCCTACAAGAGGGTCTAACACAAATAAATGCTGGTTCCAAAGCCATGGATTAAAATTCAATGCAAAGAAATGCATTATAGTGCCCATTTGGGAAATCATCCACCCAAGCTAATTACTCCATGGATAAAACACTCTTATTTATTTATTTTACATTTGTATACTGGGATAGTCCTTCTGGGTGGAAGCCCATTTTTAGCAGAGGCCTGGGGAGAAAAGCTACAAAAACAAAAATGCATTGACAGTTACACTGGAAATTTTACAAAGAATTTGCAGAGATATTTGAAGAAAATAAAAGTACCTCAGTTATACAATGAACACTTCATGTATATATGACAGTTACTTCAATTCTGTTCTAGCCATTTTAGTATAGTAGCAGTATGTATTTTTTTTAAAGCAGGTATAGAACTTTGGGTATGCATATGTATACATTTTAACATATAGATAGAATAAAGGATTATGAATGAACATTGTAATTGACATTGCCTTGGTCTAAGTAGCTGATAGGTGCTGTTAGCTCTGCTGGTATAGGTTAATAGAGTAGGGAGGTAGATTTGTGGGTGATGGAAAATGTGGGCGGGGAGTCTTTGAGTAGTGACTGTTGTATGGAGGGAAAGAAACATGCTGTGGGGGCTGAGTGCTATTTAGCCTGGGCTGGTACAGGAGCAGAGCCATTTACTAGAAAGGTGGTCCTTGAGCATTTCTTTGAATTGATTTAGGTTGGTAGTGTTTAGGATGTGTTGGGGAATTGAGTTCCAAAGTTTGGAAATATAGTGGAAGTAGAGGACGTCCCCGGCTTTGTTGTTGCTTTTGGACACTTGGAGGAGTGTTTTGTGTGAGGATCAGAGTTGTCAAGTATTGCCATATGGTTAGAGTATTTGTTGTAAAGCTGGAGGTCTGTTTGATTGGTATATTAGTTGGTGGGTGAAAATGAGTTGGGTGTGGGTTAGCGTTTGTGGGGGTTCTAGCCATTTTATTGGTTGTACAGCAGAGCAGTGGTGGGGGCTGTGTGAGGAGCTTGTGGCAAACTTGGCTATTTTGTTGTATCATGACTCAAGTTTGGTAAGGTCAGTTTTGTAAAGGTTGGTAAAGATGAGAGCAGCGTAGAGAAGAGTGGATAAAAGATGAGTCTTAGCAATGTTTAGTCTAGATTGGCTAGTTAGGAAAGGTTTAATTCAGTAAAGACAGCCTAGTTTGATATGAGCTTTTTTATGGTTTGAGGTAGGTGTAGGCCAAATTTTAACTTGTAATCAGTTGTAACACCTAATTGCTTAGTTTGTGAGATGGCAGTTATAATAGTGTTGTTGGAGCAGTGTATTTGAAAGGTAGCTGGGGGATTGGGTGTCTTGGTGGGGAGAAAGAGCATCAGCTTGGTCTTGTTTGGGTTCAGAATGAAGTTTGTGCTAGATAGCCAAATTTCTGCCTCTAGGAAAGATTGTTATGCTGTAACCTGTAGCTGTGTTAGTGAGGATGCAGTGCATATAAGGGTAGAATCATCTGCATATTGGATGACTGAAGCGAGAGAAGTGGATTTATGGAGTTGGTTGGGGAAAATGGTGAAGAGAGTTGACTCGATGTTTAGGGATCTGGGAACATATGACGACATTAATCAGGCCTGGGAACATATGACAACATTAATCAGGCCTGGGAACATATGACGACATTAATCAGGCCTTCGACCAATGCATAGCCATGATAGTAAGAAAATCATTGTCACCCAATTCATAAGCATGGTATGGCAACCATTTCTAAAGAAGTTATAGTACACTCTACTCAGCCCTTATCAGACCCATCATTGAGTATATTGCCTCTTTTAGGATGTGCCTAAAAAGGCTCTTGCAACAACTGGAATGCCCTCAAAGGTTCCTCCACAGGAGAATACAGGGTATAAATGCCTTGTTCTACACAGATTGCCTTAAGGCCCTGTCTCTGTACTCAGTCTCCTACAGGAGGAGGCTTACGAGGAGCCTTTGTATATATTATCTCCATGAAGCATCGTCAAGTGAATCTCTTTGCATATCCACAAACAAAACAAATAAAGCATAGATATAGATTAGAATAGGACAACTTTGCCTGTGACATAAATAGAACATGCTGGAGAGACAGATATGCATCTCAAAGAATCCCCATGTTATGGAATAAGCTCCACAGGGTTGTTTTGGGACTCAGCTTCTATTTGGCATCTACTTTTTTGAAATAAACTTTTTTTTTTTTTGAAATAGCGTACTGCAATTGCATGACCCTGATAGCCATGCCGATGACTGGGACTTTTGCCCCCAAATAACTTAATCCTCCTATGGAAGGTTTGCCAAAATAAAGGTTGGTGTCTGATAATAACATAGATTGAAACTCTGCGCAGGGACTCTAAACACTTGACAATACATCCCAAGAGAAAGGACAGTTGTTCACTAAATGAGAAAGCTATGTAGGAAGCTTATCCAAACCAGAACATACAGTGTTCCATGTTTGTAAGAATATTGTTCTATATAATGTAATGCTTATATAAACTTATGGATTGTGTTTATTGGCATATCATTGTCTCATTTTACTCAGTCCCATATGTCCTTAGTATGCTAGTAATGCCCTGGATACATGTCCTACATGGACTGATTCAAAGCCCCTTTACTATACTCTGTATCCTACAGGCTGCTAAGAGGTGATGTAATTCTTGGCATGCAAGATATCCTTTGACCCAATACTGATGGATTTAATGCACACTGTCAAGCTAAATGGCATAAGAAGTACTTGGTCTATGGATCTAAACCTCTTTTACAACATCAACAGAACAGTTTGAAGGGACATGTATATATTGACTACGGGATATGTAAAGCCAATCTCTGATAAAATAGTATAGGTTAATTTGAGCACAAAAAGAGAAGATGGCTAGGCTTAATATGGCCTGCAAGGACAGCTAGCTTAGTATTTACCTCTGAACCTAAGAAAAAAATATTTTTCTCTTTTACAGCATTGCCCCCCCCCCTCCACACACACGCACACACACACACACACACACACACAACATTGCGGAGGCAATGCTCTTCCTAAACTCTTGCTAATGGAAAAGCTGGAGAAGAACATAAAATAACAGATGGCAGAACTCTTCCTGCCATCAATGGCCCACCAACAATACTGCCTTACCCAAAAATCTCACAGTCCAAACATCAACCTTTCTACAATCCAATCTAATCTACAGCTAGCAACCCTCGTTTTGCATCTACAGTCAGCTGCTGAATGAAGCCTAATTTGTAAGTGTCTATATACTACATTGTTTGCTCACATAGTTCATAGGTTCATAGGTTCGTACTAGGCTATCTGCCCTAGGGCATTTATAAGCCTAGCCAGAGTGTGTGTGGCTTTCGCCACCCCTTGGGATGAGAATACTATGCCCATTTAGGGTTTAGTTTACTGTGCCTCTGTCTAGTAGTGACACAGAGATGACCCCCGGGGTAAACCTATGATCTCCCATCCACTCGTCAAGATTTCTCTTGAAGAGTGTTAGTGAGGGGCTCTGCCTAACATGGACTGGGATTCTGTTCCAGAGTGTAGGGAGCCTCTGGGTTATGAATCTGTCCCTCCAGCACGTCCTATTTATTTCTGTGTTGAGGTTCAAATCTCTTGCTCTCGTGGCTCTGATGGATTTGGATTTTCTAAGGTGGAGCATGTCCATTAATTCCGGATTGGACATGGCCTTGTACGTCAGGCATAGATCATCTCTGAGTAGGCGGTATGCGACTGAATAGAGCTGGAGTTTCTTCAGCCGGGCAGCATATGACATATGTTTGAGACCCTTTATCCTCTTGGTGAGGAATTTTTGGGGTCTTTCCAACTGCTGCAGGTGTCGGGTAAGATACATCCCAAATGGGGCATTGTACTCAATCATGGGCCTGATAAGAGAAGAGTATAGGGGCAAAATGACCTCTCTTGATCTAGATGTGAATCCCTTCATGATAAGGTGGGCAATATAGAAGGTCTTCCTAACCACCTTGGCAATGTGAGTGTCAAATGAGAGGTTACTGTCAACTTGGGTCCCTAGGCCCCTGATTACCTCTTCCGTACTTAATGGATTACCACCTATGTGGTAATTTGTGGGTACCTTATTTTTCCCAAAGGGTATGACTATACATTTTTTGGTATTCAGTTTAAGGCCATGGCTCTGGCACCAATTATCCATTTCTATGAGGCCTCTCTGAAGGATGCTTGTGTCCACTGGAGTATCAATTATGGCGCCCAGTTTGCAGTCATCTGCGAACTTTGTCAGCCACAATCCTCCTATGTCTGCTTGCACCTCGGAAAAATAAATGCCGAACAAGAGGGGTCCCAGGACTGAGCCCTGTGGGACACCGACTGGCTTAGAGTCTGACATGGCTCCAGCAATTCTGACCTTGTGGGTTCTGTCCTTGAGCCAGTTTGCAACCCATCTTGTGACATATGGGTTTACATTTAAGCTGGTGAGTTTGTCTATGATGCCCGAGTGGGGTTTTGTGTCAAAGGCTTTTGCAAGGTCAAGGTAGGCTGTGTGAACTGCCTTACCCTCATCAATGGCCTTAGTGACTGTTTCAAAAAAGTCGACCAAGTTCAAAAGGCAGGATCTGCCCTTGACAAAGCCAAATTGGGTAGGATCCAATGTCTGTAGGTCCCCAATGTCTTTGTTTATGAGTTCCATAATGATCCTTTCCATAGCTTTGCAGACAAGGCTTGTCAAGCTTATGGGGCGGTAATTTCCAGGGTCCGTAGAAGCACCGCCTTTGTGGAGTGGGACCACTGTTGCTGTACACCACTCTTTGGGTATCCTGTAGTAAGGCTAAGATTAAACAGCAGCCTTATGTTTAGTTCCTCTTGGAGTTCATGTAGCACACAGCCCGGGACACCATCCAGTCCCATTGATGCTGTGTTTTTAGCTTTAGAGAGGGCGGCTCTCACCTGGGCATCTGAGATGTTAGGAAGGCTACACTCTGCTGGGATAGATATTTCTCCTTTTGGGGGGGGGTGGAGAAATTTGCACTGAACCTGTCTGCCAGAATGTTGGCAATGTCTGTGGGTTCAGTGTATTTTGTGTCATTTTGGACTAACTCTGAGCATATCTGGGAGTTTCCACCCAGGTTTCTAACATAGCTAAAGAAGGCCTTGTGATTGTCTTTTGTGTCTTTTGCGATTTTTCTCTCAAAGTTGGCCTTGGATGATTTTATGAGTGATCGTAGTTTTTGCTAGTACTGATCAGAGATGCCTTCCCTTTTAGGGATTTTGCTCTGTCATGTAGTAGCTTCCTCCTCCTGTTGTAAAGTTTGGTAATGGCTGGGGTCCACCAGACAGGGTGCCTGCCTTTGGGGGAATGGGTCTTGGTTTTATTAGGGATTGAATGATCCATGCATTCTTGAAGGTGCCCGTAGAAGGCATTTATAAAGGATTCAGCGGTGTGGGTTGTGGTTTCCACTGGCCCAGGGGCCTTGAAGGATACCACTTCAGTCTTAAGAAGTGTGAAGTCGGCTTTTGAGAAGTTCTTCACTGTGGTCTTTTGTGCAGGGGGTGGGGGCGGGATTTGGATTTCCAGTGAGATTAATTTATGGTCTGATCTCACCAATGAGGGGTATACTTCCGGTGTGGAGCATTTTGTCCCCATGTTTGTGATGATCAGGTCTAGTATATTATCTCCTCTTGTGGGAGTGGTGACTAGTTGTTCCATCGCATTTGAGTTTATGAATTCTAGGAACCTTTCATTTCACAAACATTGACAGTTGATCATTTTAAATAATAGTGAACTGCACTGAAACTGCTTAATTTTCAAGGAAAGGCTATGCATTCATGATGTCCATAGGGATTTGTTAGTGTATGTGGTTCCAATGTAGAAAAATGAAAGCTTTCTTTGATTTCAAAATCACAATCATTTAAAAATAACTGCATTATGGTTTGCAATAGAAACTTAGAGGAAGAAATATAAGTAGTACAAAAAATAAAAAATGGTTGCATTAATAACTGCAAAGTTTACTACAATGTTTTACTGTTCTTTAATATGAGAAACATTGCTTAAAAATATTGCCTGTATAAAAAGATTGCATAACACTGCTAAAAGACTTTAAGAAAAACATATAACCTCTTTCAATATCCTTCTCTTCCTCTTCTTGTCTTTAATACTTTATGATGATATACAATATCATAATTGTTATGCCAAAGACATATATTTGGGTAAAGTGCATAGGCGATATGGACATAGATGGAGCAAACAGGTAAAGCGTGAAAAATGACAGCAGGTAATACCAGTACCCATGGTATAGGCAGGAAGCTGTCTGATACAGAAGAAAAAGTGATCTCCTTATAATACGGCACCTGCAGAAATGTAGCATGCAAAACATGAATGATGTGTGCCAACTGGGAAGGGTATCTTAGAGGATGGATATGGAGAGCCAAAAGGGAAAGTGAGGAAGTACAGCCCGCCATGTAAGAGAAGGGATCAAAACAAAATAATAAATGAGCAAACAAAGAGGAGAGGCATTGCTGTGGATCACAGTGGAGACATGAAGTGGCAACACATTCCATACAGGAATGCCATACAGATTCCTTTGCAGATCAAAGGAAAGGAGTAGAAAATAACAAATGGTGTTCTTATGTTGGAAGGGAATGTACACATATTGCTTATGTGCACCTCAGTATATTAAGATGATGATTGTTAAGAATGCCATACTGTGTATATTTTGCTTTGTCTGCATAATGTATGTGTTAGCACCTGATATGCTACAGCCAGACACAGGAACAGATATAATGCTGCTATATAATACTATATTATGTGTTCTAGATGTTTCCTGTTATGTGTATCCCTGGTCAGTCATATATGCAGACTATACTTCCACAATGCCATTAATAAGGTGGTTTGGTATCCCCTTAATCTTCATATTCATCTAGTTTTGGGGCGGAGTTAATGGGGTGTTAGCCACTCTCTTACAAGTAGTTACTCATGTGATTGATTTTACAGAAAGTGTAAATCGCTACTAAATTCTAACTAAATACATAGTAGGTACCATTAGTTTAAAATGAAATTACCAGTATTACTGAATGATTTTATAGAGAACAGCAAACTGAATACTAGGCACCACAGCAGTTCTTGGCAGACTGCCAGTCATTGGTTACAGGTGTAAATGTTCTTATTTATTCTGGTGTCATAGCCTGAACCAATGTCCTTAATCATGCATGTAGCATTTAGATGCACCACTTTTGCTGCAGACACTTTTTAGAGAATAATTTATGACACTGCGTGGAGAGCTGGGAGATGGACGAGTTAGTACCTGAAAACTACTCAAAAGAGCTGTCTTACTCTTACTGTTTATTTATTTAACATTTGTTTACCAGGAAAGTCCAACTTGGAATTTTCAGCGGTGGCCCAGGGAAAAACATTCCAGCTTCCTGTTCTTAAACAGGAATGGAGAAAAAAGTCAGATCTAGAAGACTGCAATTTGAGAACAAATGATCACTCTAGAAGATAGCTCACTGCCAACCACTGTGTCAAGCCAATCAAATCTGAGTTTCCTAGAATTTTGACAAATGAGAGAGTAGGGGCAGCCACGGTGGTGCAGCGGTTAGCATTGCCGCCTCACAGCAAGAGGTTCTCCGGTTCGATTCTTGGCTGGGGTGCTTTCTGTGTGGAGTCTGCATGTCTTCCCTTTGGTCGCGTGGGTTTCCTCCGGGTCCTCCGGTTTCCTCCCACATCCCAAAGACATGCTGTAGGTGGATTGAACACTCTAAATTGGCCCTAGGCATGAGTGTGTGCATGTGTGTGCCTTCTGTGGAACTTTGGGTTCTGGGCTGGCAACTCGACACCATAAAAACTCCGCTGCCAATCATGAGCGGACAGGTGATCCGCTGTGGCAACCCCTGACCGGGAAAAGCCGAAAGAAGAAGAAGAAGAAGTAGAGTGTACTTCATAGAAGCTGTAATAAAAAGTGCATGGAAGTGGTATGATAGAATAATGGAGACACACTGAAGTAACAGGTTTGTACATAGTGGATAACGTTATATAAAAAAACAAAGAAGTGAAATGACATCAAAAGTTAGGGAGACACATGTAACATTGCATTCATAAAGAAAAGCATAGGAGTTAAAAGCAAAAAGATGCATTAAAAGTAGTAAGAATAATGAAGGCTGAGGAAACTATAGTCACTTCAGTCACGAAGGTATACAAAACCTTCTAAAAGCACTTAAAGGAGTACGCATAGGAAAAAGAGGGGGATACCAAGGCTTATCAAATGAAACTGGAGTAGGTAGTGAATGAGAAGTCTAAGAGGAGTGCTAGGTGACCATTTCTGCTCAGAAAGAAGAAATACATACTAAATGCAGTCAGTACAACTCTCACTGATCTTGGTGTTTGATAACAGACCATTCTCAGAAAAATAAACTCTTAAGAAGTTCAGAAACTAAAGTTTGACAGTGCAGTAGGTCCTGATGATATTCAATAAAGAATTCTTAGACAACTGAGGGAGGCGGGTGATTCATCTGGACATTGAATGAGTACAGAAATGATTCTCCGTTGCAAAAGCATGAACAAGTAGAGATTGTAAAATACTGCGTTCTCACTGTGATCACAGCAGCACAGAAACTAACTGAATAACTTTTAATGGAGCAGTTTGGAATATCCATTGGCTGGATGGCTGGTTAGGAGGATGTGTGACCCACAAGGAGGCATAAATTCAGAGTGGGAGGATTGTTGGATAAATCGTATGGAATTTTTTATGGATATTCGAGTTAACAGAAAGGACATATTTGGATGTGACCTGCATAGACTTTTAGCAAGTTAGTTTGATACTGCACCACACAAAAGGTTCACTAAGATATTGGATAGCTTTCAAGTGACTCATATGATGGTAATATAGTTAAAATAGCATCCTATCATGAGCTTAAGACCAAATATTGCATCCCTGCTAACTATTTATGCCAACACTGAGGTCATCATATTTCAGAGTAGAAGGAATACTCTGAGACGTCACAACCTCAGACTTGGTATATGTACTTCCTCACACCTAATACTGCCAAGATTGCAATTACAATAGGCATAAAGCACAAATGCCCAAGATACCAAAATGGTGAAATCTCCAATTGTGTTTTTTTTGTAGTGGCAAGCCCCCCACACCCCCTTGTGGGGGAATAGCCCTCCATATCCCCTGAATGTATATATATCATAGTCACAGACATGTAAATATAAAGAAGGGAGAATCTCCCAAAAGAAAGAAATCAATCACTGCAAATGTACACTTAGAAATATCAGCAACAGTGATCTATGGATCACTGCAAATGTACACTTTTAAAGGAAAATAAATTCCAGCCCCAACAGGTTTAAATTCCTTTTTGGATTTCAAACCCCCGCAAAAAATTGGGGTTACACTTTAGAAAAATATCCCAAAAACCCAAAAAAAAGTTGAAGGCCTTGTGATTGTCTTTTGTGTCTTTTCGATTTTTCTCTCAAAGTTGGCCTTATGGATGATTTTATGAGTGATCGTAGTTTTTTGCTAGTACTGATCGAGAGATGCCTTCCCACTTTTAGGATTTTGCTCTGTCATGTAGTAGCTTACTCCTCCTGTTGTAAAGTTTGGTAATGGCTGGGGTCCACCAGACAGGGTGCCTGCTTTTGGGGAATGGGTCTTGGTTTTATTAGGGATTGCATGAGTCCATGCATTCTTGAAGGTGCCCGTAGAAGGCATTTATATAAAGGATCTGGCAATTGTGGGTTGTGGTTTCCACTGGCCCAGGGGCCTTGAAGGATACTACTTCAGTCTTAGAAGTGTGAAGTTCGGCTTTGAGAAGTTCTTTCACTGTGGTCTTTTTGTGCAGGGTGGGGGAGGCTGGGGATGTGGATTTCCAGTGAAATTAATTTATGGTCTGATCTCACCAATGAGGGGTATACTTCCGGTGTGGAGCATTTTGTCCCCATGTTTATGATGATCAGGTCTAGTATATTATCTCCTCTTGTGGGAGTGGTGACTAGTTGTTCCATCGCATTTGAGTTTATGAATTCTAGGAACCTTTCATTTCACAAACATTGACAGTTGATCATTTTAAATAATAGTGAACTGCACTGAAACTGCTTAATTTTTAAGGAAAGGCTATGCATTCATGATATCCATAGGGATTTGTTAGTGTATGTGGTTCCAATGTAGAAAAATGAAAGCTTTCTTTGATTTCAAAATCACAATCATTTTAAAATAACTGCATTATGGTTTGCAATAGAAACTTAGAGGAAGAAATATAAGTAGTACAAAAAATAAAAAATGGTTGCATTAATAACTGCAAAGTTTACTACAATGTTTTACCATTCTTTAATATGAGAGACATTGCTTAAAAATATTGCCTGTATAAAAAGATTGCATAACACTGCTAAAAGACTTTAAGCAAAACATATAACCTCTTTCAATATCCTTCTCTTCCTCTTCTTGTCTTTAATACTTTATGATGATGTACAATATCATAATTGTTATGCAAAAGACATATATTTGGGGAAAGTGCATAGGCGATATGGACATAGATGGAGCAAACAGGTAAAGCGTGAAAAATGACAGCAGGTAATACCAGTACCCATGGTATAGGCAGGAAGCTGTCTGATACAGAAGTAAAAGTGATCTCCTTATAATACGGCACCTGCAGAAATGTAGTATGCAAAACATGAATGATGTGTGCCAACTGGGAAGGGTATCTTAGAGGATGGATATGGAGAGCCAAAAGGGAAAGTGAGGAAGTACAGCCCGCCATGTAAGAGAAGGGATCAAAACAAAATAATAAATGAGCAAACAAAGAGGAGAGGCATTGCTGTGGATCACAGTGGAGACATGAAGTGGCAACACATTCCATATAGGAATGCCATACAGATTCCTTTGCAGATCAAAGGAAAGGAGTAGAAAATAACAAATGGTGTTCTTATGTTGGAAGGGAATGTACACATTTTGCTTATGTGCACCTCAGTATATTAAGATGATGATTGTTAAGAATGCCATACTGTGTATATTTTGCTTTGTCTGCATAATGTATGTGTTAGCACCTGATATGCTAAAGCCAGACACAGGAACAGATATAATGCTGCTATATAATACTATATTATGTGTTCTAGATGTTTCCTGTTATGTGTATCCCTGGTCAGTCATATATGCAGACTATACTTCCACAATGCCATTAATAAGGTGGTTTGGTATCCCCTTAATCTTCATATTCATCTAGTTTTGGGGCGGAGTTAATGGGGTGTTAGCCACTCTCTTACAAGTAGTTACTCATGTGATTGATTTTACAGAAAGTGTAAATCGCTACTAAATTCTAACTAAATACATAGTAAGTACCATTAGTTTAAAATGAAATTACCAGTATTACTGAATGATTTTATAGAGAACAGCAAACTGAATACTAGGCACCACTGCAGTTCTTGGCAGACTGCCAGTCATTGGTTACAGGTGTAAATGTTCTTATTTATTCTGGTGTCATAGCCTGAACCAATGTCCTTAATCATGCACGTAGCATTTAGATGCACCACTTTTGCTGCAGACACTTTTTAGAGAATAATTTATGACACTGCGTGGAGAGCTGGGAGATGGACGAGTTAGTACCTGAAAACTACTCAAAAGAGCTGTCTTACTCTTACTGTTTATTTATTTATTTAAGATTTGTTTACCGGGAAAGTCCAACTTGGAATTTTCAGCGGAGGCCCAGGGAAAAACACTCCAGACTCCTGTTCTTAAACAGGAATGGAGAAAAAAGTCAGATCTAGAAGACTGCAATTTGAGAACAAATGATCACTCTAGAAGATAGCTCACTGCCAACCACTGTGTCAAGCCAATCAAATCTGAGTTTCCTAGAATTTTGACAAATGAGAGAGTAGGGGCAGCCATGGTGGTGCAGCGGTTAGCATCGCCGCCTCACAGCAAGAGGTTCTCCGGTTCGATTCTCGGCTGGGGTGCCTTCTGTGTGGAGTCTGCATGTCTTCCCTTTGGTCGCGTGGGTTTCCTCCGGGTCCTCCGGTTTCCACCCACATCCCAAAGACATGCTGTAGGTGGATTGAACACTCTACATTGGCCCTAGGCATGAGTGTGTGTGTGTGTGTGTGTGTGTGCCTTCTGTGGAAGGTTGGGCTCCGGGCTGGCAACTCGACACCATAAAAACTCCGCTGCCAGTCATGAGCAGACAGGTGATCTGCTGTGGCAACCTCTGACCGGGAAAAGCCGAAAGAAGAAGAAGAAGAAGAAGAGTGTACTTCATAGAAGCTGTAATAAAAAGTGCATGGAAGTGGTATGATAGAATAATGGAGGCACACTGAAGTAACACAGGTTTGTACGTAGTGGATAACGTTATATAAAAACAAAGAAGTGAAATGGCATCAAAAGTTAGGGAGACACATGTAACATTGCGTACATAAAGAAAAACATAGGAGTTAAAAGCAAAAAGATGCATTAAAAGTAGTAAGAATAGTGAAGGCTGAGGAAACTATAGTCACTTCAGTCACGAAGGTATACAAAACCTTCTAAAAGTACTTAAAGGAGTACGCATAGGAAAAAGAGGGGGATACCAAGGCTTATCAAATGAAACTGGAGTAGGTAGTGAATGAGAAGTCTAAGAGGAGTGCTAGGTGACCATTTCTGCTCAGAAAGAAGAAATACATACTAAATGCAGTCAGTACAACTCTCACTGATCTTGGTGTTTGATAACAGACCATTCTCAGAAAAATAAACTCTTAAGAAGTTCAGAAACTAAAGTTTGACAGTGCAGTAGGTCCTGATGACATTCAATAAAGAATTCTTAGATAACTGAGGGAGGCGGGTAATTCATCTGGACATTGAATGAGTACAGAAATGATTCTCCGTTGCAAAAGCATGAACAAGTAGAGATTGTAAAATACTGCGTTCTCACTGTGATCACAGCAGCACAGAAACTAATTGAATAACTTTTAATGGAGCAGTTTGGAATATCCATTGGTTGGATGGCTGGTTAGGAGGATGTGTGACCCACAAGGAGGCATAAATTCAGAGTGGGAGCATTGTTGGATAAATCGTATGGAATTTTTTATGGATATTCGAGTTAACAGAAAGGACATATTTGGATGCGACCTGCATAGACTTTTAGCCAGTTAGTTTGATACTGCACCACACAAAAGGTTCATGAAGATATTGGATAGCTTTTAAGTGACTCATATGATGGTAATATAGTTAAAATAGCATCCTATCATGAGCTTAAGACCAAATATTGCATCCCTGCTAACTATTTATGCCAACACTGAGGTCATCATATTTCAGAGTAGAAGGAATACTCTGAGACGTCACAACCTCAGACTTGGTATATGTACTTCCTCACACCTAATACTGCCAAGATTGCAATTACAATAGGCATAAAGCACAAATGCCCAAGATACCAAAATGGTGAAATCTCCAATTGTGTTTTTTTTGTAGTGGCAAGCCCCCCACACCCCCTTGTGGGGGAATAGCCCTCCATATCCCCTGAATGTATATATATCATAGTCACAGACATGTAAATATAAAGAAGGGAGAATCTCCCAAAAGAAAGAAATCAATCACTGCAAATGTACACTTAGAAATATCAGCAACAGTGATCTATGGATCACTGCAAATGTACACTTAGAAATATCAACAACAGTGATCTATGGATCACTGCAAATGTACACTTAGAAATATCAGCAACAGTGATCTATGGATCACTGCAAATGTACACTTAGAAATATCAACAACAGTGATCTATGGATCACTGCAAATGTACACTTAGAAATATCAACAGTGATCTATGGATCACTGCAAATGTACACTTAGAAATATCAACAACAGTGATCTATGGATCACTGCAAATGTACACTTAGAAATATCAACAACAGTGATCTGTGGACAATTATTCTTTTCCTCAGTATCATGTAATTTGGACAGTTAGTGCTCGAGGGAATTGATTTTGGCTACTTGTAGATAACACTGTCTGGACTATGGACAAAAAGGAGAGAGCAACTAGAGTCAACCTAGAAGAGTGATTGTTAGCTAGGAAATTCAGCAGTCATTAATGGGCCCCTTTTTATGTGTCTTCAATAACGTTGGGGAAGGTCTCTATTCCTATGTAAAGACAGACATATATACAAGTTTATACACAACCACAAAAACAGGTATAAGGAGGGCACGTGAGTGGCAGAGTGGTGATCAGTATATGGGAAATAGGATAGGTAAGTTGGGTAATGTAAGAGAGGTGCAAGAACCTATATTTTTTGTTACAAAATATACTTTATTTTCTGAAAGGTTAATTAGTTTGGTTAAGTATGTTTGGGGTATTTTGGAGAGATGTAAGCGTTTGGAATTTATTAGTAAACATCAACCCCAACTTTCTTATATGAGAAGGAAGAGTATTAAAGATTTTGTGATACATGGTAGATTTAACATGCCCAGAGTGAATAAAATAGATGAACTCATGGGAAAAGGAACCTTTCCCTGTGGGAAATCTTCATGTTGTTATTTTATAGTAAACAATTTTACAGAAATTAATGGGAAAATGTTTCAAGTGAAAGGTATTTTTGGGTGTGAGAGTGAAAGGGGATATATAGTGTTTAAAATGTCCATGTAAAAAATGTCATATTGGAGAAAGCAAAAGAAGTTTTTCTATATGGTTAAAGGGACATTAAAAAAGTTAGGGTAGAACATCTTATAGCACTTCACTTCCAAAGATGTCATAATGGAAATCCATTTGGTTTACAATGACTGTTTTGGAACAAATTAATAATGCTTGTATTAATGTATGTGATGTAAAAAAGAAGTTGTGGAAATAGGAATCTACTTTTATTTTGAAATGTAATACTTTATCCCTCAAAGGTCTCAATATGGAGTGTAATTTGAAGCATTTTTTGTAATTATTCTTTTTAGTTGTTTAATGATGTAATTAGAAAATTATATGGGAAAATGGGGAGTATACTCTGTGAAGGCTTAACAGCCGAGGAGCTAGAGATTTTGAAAGTTGGTTTGTTATTTTAATAAAGTATTTTCTTATTTTAAAATACTGGCTATCTATTTTTCTGTGGTTGATGGTATAAAAACAATTTTGTTGATATTCAGGATGATAAAAAAATATATGAAATTTGGAAGGTAAATGTGAAATATTCCTGTTGAAATTAAATACAAAGTAGTGGAAAAAAACAAGGAAAGCACAACACAACTGTTGAGGAAGCAAAAATATCCACAAAATTGGATAGTGAGTAGGTAAAATTAAGTTAAACAGCATGAATTAAACAACAATATAAAGCAACAAAAAAGGTTGACATTTTTGATATATAAACCAGTGGTAATGTCTGTCTAAAATAATACAATAATATTCAGAGCTTTGTTGACTTCAGCCACAAACACAAGACAGAAACTATTCAGAGAGGGATGATAAATATTGTGATCTCTCTCTCTCTCTCTTATATATATTGGTGTGTGTATATATGAGCAACTGGACTGATTTTAAAAATGAATGCTCAAAAGAGCAAGGTTGCACTTTTCTTTGTATTTCAACTTTCTGTATGGCATCGCATTGCACTGAGGCTGGAAATGTGTGCTTAACCTGCTATTGCGCAGTCTTGGAGTTGGTATATATAATTAGCAGGATTATGAATGGTGTTTTTGGTATATTTCGATCATTTCAGATTTGCTCTAAAATGACTGATCTTTTTTACCTGGGAAAAAAAAATCGGTGTTCTGTGACTTTGCTATTTCCGTGTTTCGAACATTTGGGTTCGCTATTACAATGTTCAGACTCCTGTGAGTTTGACATTGTAATATAGACCCATATATATATATATATATATATATATATATATATATATATATATATATATATGTGTGTGTGTGTGTGTGTGTGTGTGTGTATGTATGTATTTTGTGTAAATGCTAGGTGGTCAAATCTGTTTAACTGAATGCATTTGGTCGTCATATGCAGAGGATCAACAGTTGTGCTAGACAGACAGTCCCCAAGAAGAGGCCCTGGGGTTTGTGCAATCTTGGAGTTACTATATGTAATTAGCAGGGGAGCTGGGCCTCTGCAAAAACAATGTTATTTGTTTTTTGTTTGCATGTGGCAAGGATTTTTGTCATTCATGTACAGTTGCATGTCATTTCTGTCTTCGACTTTGTGTCTTCAAGAGGGGGAGCTTTGAGCAGCCTATCTGTCCCTGGAGGAGTGGTTTCAGACCCAGAAATTAGTAGTTTATTGGTCATTTTGGGCTAATGTCTATCTCTTTCATTTCCCTGCTATAAAAACCGCATTTGCCTGGTTTTGCGTGCCGGGCAGTGCCGGTTAGCTAGGGTATAACTATTCCCTGCTCCACAAAGTCTCCTCTTCAGTTTTTCCCTTAGAACTAGACAAACTTTCAACTTAAGCACTCAAGCCATTAATTTCTCAGCCCAGCACTTGCTCAAAACTCATAGCAAGCACTTATAAACCCTAGCACTAGACCCCCCCCTATACTGTACAGAAGGACAAGGCCCTCTATTTGACCTTACCGGCCATTTAGTAAAACAGTTCACTGTACCTATCCAGACATGTCAAAAGGGCACTTTCAGGTGTATTCTCCAGTCAACTGGTGAATCTGGGCATTTTGAGGCAATGTTACAACTGCCTCATGTGCACAGACAACCCTCTCCTCCTACCACCAAACACTAATACATGCGAGAGAGGCAATTATACAGCCAAACTGGAGGCTACGCTCTCTCAACCCAAGACTGGATCAGACAGTCAAGAGGAGAAGAGAAATACTTGCATCACACCACCAGTCTCACATAGACCTATTAAGCCAGCACCAGCAAAAAACACACATAAATACACGAAAACATACTCGGCGGCTCTAAATAAAAATCTGTAAAAGCAACAGAGACCTCCAAAGCAGATATCCAAGCAACCTCCACCCCCCCAACACAGACCATGAAACACATACTTCACAAAACCAGTGTGCCACTCAATCACAGCCCTTAAGGCAAAATAACATACCCAACATACAAGAAATAGTTAGGCACACTGAAGTCCCACTCACTAGGCTGAATAAGGAGAAGGTTACTGTTAGCTGCCTGTCGGGTGCCAGGATCTGCCACATAACACAAGTATTCAGATCACTCCAGAACAAGTACAAATACGACTCTGTCATTGTCCATGTTGGTGTGAATGACCTGAGCCGTACCTCCCTGGACTACATGAAAAGAGACATGGAAGAGCTCTCTGATCACATAGCCCAGGCCGGTATGACCCTGACCCTGAGTAACATCCTGCTCTCACCAAGAATAATACCACTGTATAAAGAAAAAAATATCAATTTCAACAATTGGCTAAGTTTCTGGTGTCATTCACAGGGGATCCAGTGTCTGTCCACCTGGGATTACATGCTAGACAAGCCACTCTGCTTCGCTAGAGATGGCTTGCACCTGTCACCCTTAGGCTTTCTAATAATGGCCAAGGCTCTTGCCACCCCCATAGTCAGTGCCTTTTTTAGGCAAGGCTCAAAGGACAAACCCACTGCCGTAAATAGCACAAGTAACAAAAAACTGAGGGTAATGCTACTCAATGCCAGAAGTCTAAACCTCAAAATGCATGCACTCGAGGCACTCCTCAGTATGGAGAAAATTGATATCTGTGCAGTAACAGAAACCTGGTTTAAGGCTCGAGAGAGCACACCAGCACTACCAGGCTACAACTCATACCATACATTTCAGCCACAGAACCCGGACCGAAATACAAAAGGCGGGGGCGTTTCCATATTCATCAAGGATACCCACACCTCCAGGTTAGTGGCATAGCAAGATGCTTCAGAGATCATCCACGTGCAACTAACAATGGGCAAAACTGCAATTCAAATTGTAGCTTGCTACAGATTACCCACCATGTTCCAGGACCCCCATTCCATGTTTCTGGAAACACTGGGAAACATAAAGGTCCTACCAAACACCCTAATGTTGGGCGATTTCAATTACCCAAACATTAACTGGGAGAACTACTCAAGTACTAACTCCCTTGCCTAACATTTCCTAGAATTTATAAACTCAAATGCCCTGGATCAACTGGTCAACACTCCCACCAGAGGTGACAACATATTGGACCTGGTCATCCCCAACATGGACGACCGGTGTTCCACACCGGAGGTCAACCCCCTCGCTAGTTAGATCTGACCATAAACAAATCACTTTGGATATCCACACACCCCCCCTCCGGACAAGGAATCCACAGTGAAAAACATTTCAAAAGCAAACTTCAAGTTACTTAAGACCGAGATGGAAAGTTTCAAAGCCCCCATGCTAAAGGATAATGCTGTCCAAGCTGCAAAATCCTTTACTAATGCATTCTACGGGCACCTACAATAATGCATGGATTGTGCTATCCCAAGCAAAACCAAGACTCACTCCTCCAAGAAAAGGAAACCAGTCTGGTGGACCCCTGCTATAAACAAGCTATACAATAGAAGGAGGAAATCTAGTACAGAAAAGAGTAAAATCCCAAGAAGGGAAGACAACCCTGATCAGTATCAGCAAGAAACTACGATCCCTCATAAAATCATCCAAGGCGAGCATCGAAAGAAAAATTGCCAAGGACTCCAAAGATAACCACAAGGCATTCTTTAGCTATGTCAAGAATCTATGTGGAAATGCTCAGATCTGCTTGGAGTTAGTACAGAATGGCATAAAATACAGTGAACCGACTGATATCGCCAACATCCTGGCAGACAGGTTCAGTGTAAACTTCACCCCCCTCTCACTCCCAAAAGGGCCCATAACCATACCAGAAAAATATAGAGCCCCAGAAATCAGACACTCAGGTTAAAACAGCCCTCTCCAGAGCCAAAAACACAGCATCAATGGGACCAGACGGTGTCTCAGGCTGTGTCCTACATGAGCTCAAAGATGAACTAACCCCTCACCTAAACACACTGTTCAAACTCAGCCTCTCCACAGGCTATGTACCCATAGAGTGGCGCACAGCAATGGTTATTCCACTCCACAAAGGTGGAACCACAACAGACCTTGGGAACTATCACCCTATAAGCCTGACTAGCTTGGTCTACAAGGCTATGGAGCGCATCATCATGGAACTCATTAACAGAGACATTGGGAACCTCCAAACACTGGACCCTACCCAGTTTGGCTTTGTTAAGGGCAGATCATGCCTCCTGAACTGGTGGACTTCTTTGAGACAGTTACCAAGGCTATAGATGAGGGAAAGGTGGTACAAACAGCCTACCTAGACCGCACAAAGGCCTTCAACACCATTCTCCATTCTGGTATTATAGACAAGCTTACCAGCCTGAACATAAACCCCTACGTCACAAGATGGGTTGCCAACTGGCTCACGGACAGAACCCAAATGGTGAGAGTTACGGGAGCTAGGTCCGACTCTAAACCAGTTACAAGTGGCATTCCCCAGGGCTCAGTCCTAGGACCCCTCCTGTTCAGCATATACTTCTCAAAGGTACAGGCAAGCACAGGAGGACTATGGCTGACCAAGTTCACAGATGACTGCAAGCTAGGGGCTATAATTGACTCTACAGCTGATGGAGACATCCTCCAAAAGGGTCTCACTGAGATGGATACCTGGTGTCAAAATCATGGCCTCAAGCTAAATGCCAAAAAGTGCATAGTCATCCCCTTTGGAAAAAACAAAGTACCCACAAACTACGACATAACTGGTAGTCCTCTAAATACAGAAGACGTAATAAGGGATCTGGGGACCCAAGTAGATAGTTGTTATATCCTGGGAAATAAGGAGACCACACGGTTCTGGAGTTGTAAGGCCTTTCTTTATTAAGAGCCTCCAGGTGTGCACCCATGCTACATGTTCACAACTTCTCCATAACTATACATACACCGGAAACAACAAGTTACCAGAGAATACAGAACCAACACTACATGTTGCTAATTCCCCATAGCGCCCCTACAGTACAATAACAACATTACTTGCCCGATACTACATTCCTCTTAAGCGCTGAAGACGCTTCCTTACATAAGAAAAAACAAGGGAGCAAGTCAAAACCAATCCATCTAGCCACTTAATTTCTAAATACCCGGCTAGTATTAAACGGTTACCCTACAATCGAGTTAGGTTGTTCTTTAAGCTATACATGCAATTGTAACACTGATAGTCCTTCAAGTAACTAGGTTTAACCAGTGCCCGCTTAGAACGCGCAATGGTACCACCCTAGGTGACTCCTGTGTCACAGTTACCACCTCTGGTACCGGGTGTGTCCATCCTGGAAAAGGTCCTCGAACCTCTCCTTCCGAGTCCCGCGGTCTCCCTCGGCCCCAAGATCGGAGATCCTCCTGCCCCTGCAGCCCTTCTCCCAAAACTAACGGTATTTCCGGGCTTGCAGTTCCATGGAGTCCTTCTCCTGTGCACTCCACAGAATCTGGTCCACATGTCTCCTCACCACTAAACCTCCATTCAACCTCACCTGGTACCGCACAGGGGACCTGTGCTCTTGACAATGAACCCTGAACCATTTAGGTCCATAACTGAAGTTTCGCCATCACTGCATCTCCCTCCAGGAAACTTCTCTCTCCGTCAGTCGATCATGATGTTCTTTTTGCCTCCACTGTATCCTCTCTACCTTAGCTCGATGTTTGGATGCACCAGATCCAATGTTGATCTTAATCTCCGCCCTTGCAACATCTCGGCAGGGACAATCCCGTGGTAGACTGGGGTGTAATGCGGTAGTTGAATAACACCTTGACACTTTGGCTGCCATACTCCGCCTCCGGCCTTTTTCATCATCGCTTTAAAGGTCTGGACAGCCCTTTCAGCACAGCCATTTGAAGCCGCATGGTATGGTGCTGATGTGACGTGTACGATGCCATTTTTTTTCAGGAAACCCTTGAACTCTCCACTCATGAAACATGAAGCATTATCTGATACAATAGTCTCTGGTAATCCTTGGCTACTGAAACTCTTCCTCAGGCATTCAATGGTAGTGGTGGAAGTGGGTGTTTTGACTGGGTAGGCATCCATCCATTTAGAATGAGCATCCATTATTAGCAAGAACATTGCCCCCATAAAAGGCCCTGCATAGTCTATATGAAGTCTCTGCCAAGGTCTACTCGGCCACTCCCATGGGTGTAGTGGTGCCGCCACAGGTAAGTTGCGATGTTGCTGACAGGTTTTACACTCTTTCACAGCGACTTCAATGTCGTGGTCCAACTTTGGCCACCAGAAATAACCGTAGTTTATTGCAAGGAAAGCACAACACAATTGTTGAGGAAGCAAAAATATCCACCAAATTGGATAGTGAGTAGGTAAAATTAAGTTAAACAGCATGAATTAAACAACAATATAAAGCAACAAAAAAGGTTGACATTTTTGATATATAAACCAGTGGTAATGTCTGTCTAAAATAATACAATAATATTCAGAGCTTTGCTGACTTCAGCCACAAACACAAGACAGAAACTATTCAGAGAGGGATGATAAATATTGTGAGCTCTCTCTCTCTTATATATATTGGTGTGTGTATATATGAGCGACTGGACTGATTTTAAAAATGAATGCTCAAAAGAGCACTTTTCCTTGTATTTCAACTTTCTGTATGGGATCGCATTGCACTGGGGCTGGAAATGTGTGCTTAACCTGCTATTGCGCAGTCTTGGAGTTGGTATATATAATTAGCAGGATTATGAATGGTGTTTTTGGTATTTTTCGATCATTTCAGATTTGCTCTAAAATGTCTGATCTTTTTTCACTGGGAAAAAAAAAATCGGTGTTCTGTGGCTTTGCTATTTCCATGTTTCGAACATTTGGGTTCGCTATTACAATGTTCGGACTCCTGTGAGTTCAACATGGTAATATAGACCCATATATATATATATATATATATATATATATATATATATATATATATGTGTGTGTGTGTGTGTGTGTGTGTGTATTTTGTCTAAATGCTAGGTGGTCAAATCTGTTTAACTGAACGCATTTGGTCGTCATATGCAGAGAATCAACAGTTGTGCTAGACAGACAGTCCCCAAGAAGAGGCCCTGGGGTTTGTGCAATCTTGGAGTTACTATATGTAATTAGCAGGGGAGCTTGGCCTCTGCAAAAACAATGTTATTTGTTTTTTGTTTGCATTCGGCAAGGATTTTTGTCATTCATGTACAGTTGCATGTCATTTCTGTCTTCGACTTTGTGTCTTTGTGTCTTCAAGAGGGGGGAGCTTTGAGCAGCCTATCTGTCCCTGGAGGAGTGGTTTCAGTCCCAGAAATTAGTAGCTTATTGGTCATTTTGGGCTAATGTCTATCTCTTTCATTTCCCTGCTATAAAAAATGCATTTGCCCGGTTTTGCGTGCCGGGCAGTGCCGGTTAGCTAGGGTATAACTATTCCCGGCTCCACCAAGTCTCCTCTTCAGTTTTTCCCTTAGAACTAGACAAACTTTCAACTTAAGCACTCAAGCCATTCATTTCGCAGCCTAGCACTTGCTCAAAACTCATAGCAAGCACTTATAAACCCTAGCACTAGACCCCCCCCCCTATACTGTACAGAAGAACAAGGCCCTCTATTCGACCTTACCGGCCATTTAGTAAAACAGTTCACTGTACCTATCCAGACATGTCCAAAGGGCACTTTCAGGTGTATTCTCCAGTCCAACTGGTGAATCTGGGCATTTTGAGGCAATGTTACAACTGCCTCATGTACACAGACAACCCTCTCCTCCTACCACCAAACACTAATACATGTGAGAGAGGCAATTATACAGCCAAACTGGAGGCTACGCTCTCTCAACCCAAGACTGGATCAGACAGTCAAGAGGAGAGGGGAAATACTTGCATCACACCACCAGTTTCACATAGACCCATTAAACCAGCACCAGCAAAAAACACACATAAATACACGAAAACATACTCGGAGGCTCTAAATAAAAATCTGCAAAAGCAACAGAGACCTCCAAAGCAGATATCCAAGCAACCTCCACCCCCGAACACAAACAATGAAACACATACTTCACAAAACCAGTGTGCCACTCAATCACAGCCCTTAAGGCAAAATAACATACCCAACATACAAGCAATAGGTGACTCTATAGTTAGGCATACTGAAGTCTCACTCACTAGGCTGAATAAGGAGAAGGTTACTGTTAGCTGCCTGTCGGGTGCCAGGATCTGCCACATAACACAAGTATTCAGATCACTCCAGAACAAGTACAAATACGACTCTGTCATTGTCCATGTTGGTGTGAATGACCTGAGCCGTACCTCCCTGGACTACATGAAAAGAGACATGGAAGAGCTCTCTGATCACATAGCCCAGGCCGGTATGACCCTGACCCTGAGTAACATCCTGCCCTCACCAAGAATGATACCACGGTATAAAGAAAAAATTATCAATTTCAACAATTGGCTAAGTTTCTGGTGTCATTCACAGGGGCTCCAGTGTCTGTCCACCTGGGATTACATGCTAGACAAGCCTCTCTGCTTCGCTAGAGATGGCTTGCACCTGTCACCCTTAGGCTTTCTAATAATGGCCAAGGCTCTTGCCACCCCCATAGTCAGTGCCTTTTTTAGGCAAGGCTCAAAAGACAAACCCACTGCCATAAATAGCACAAGTAACAAAAAACTGAGGGTAATGCTACTCAATGTCAGAAGTCTAAACCTCAAAATGCATGCACTCGAGGCACTCCTCAGTATGGAGAAAATCGATATCTGTGCAGTAACAGAAACCTGGTTTAAGGCTCCAGAGAGCACACCAACACTACCAGGCTACAACTCATACCATACATTTCAGCCACAGAACCCGGACTGAAATACAAAAGGCGGGGGCGTTTCCATATTCATCAAGGATACCCACACCTCCAGGTTAGTGGCATAGCACGATGCTTCAGAGATCATCCATGTGCAACTAACAATGGGCAAAACTGCAATTAAAATTGTAGCTTGCTACAGATTACCCACCGTGTTCCAGGACCCCCATTCCATGTTTCTGGAAACACTGGGAAACATAAAGGTCCTACCAAACACCCTAATATTGGGTGATTTCAATTATCCAAACATTAACTGGGAGAACTACTCAAGTACTAACTCCCTTGCCTAATATTTCCTAGAATTTATAAACTCAAATGCCCTGGATCAACTGGTCAACACTCCCACCAGAGGTGACAACATATTGGACCTGGTCATCACCAACATGGACGACCGGTGTTCCACACCGGAGGTCAACCCCTCGCTAGTTAGATCTGACCATAAACAAATCACTTTGGATACCCCCCCCCCCCCCGACAAGGAAACCACAGTGAAAAACATTTCAAAAGCAAACTTCAAGTTACTTAAGACCGAGATGGAAAGTTTCAAAGCCCCCATGCTAAAGGATAATGCTGTCCAAGCTGCAAAATCCTTTACTAATGCATTCTACGGGCACCTACAAGAATGCATGGATTGTGCTATCCCAAGAAAAACCAAGACTCACTCCTCCAAGAAAAGGAAACCAGTCTGGTGGACCCCTGCTATAAACAAGCTATACAATAGAAGAAGGAAATCTAGTACAGAAAAGAGTAAAATCCCAAGAAGGGAAGACATCCCTGAACAGTATCAGCAAGAAACTACGATCCCTCATAAAATCATCCTAGGCGAGCATTGAAAGAAAAATTGCGAAGGACTCCAAAGATAACCACAAGGCATTCTTTAGCTATGTCAAGAATCTATGTGGAAATGCTCAGATCTGCTTGGAGTTAGTACAGAATGGCATAAAATACAGTGAACCAACTGATATCACCAACATCCTGGCAGACAGGTTCAGTGTAAACGTCACCCCCCTCTCACTCCCAAAAGGGCCCATACCCATACCAGAAAAATGTAGAGCCCCAGAAATCAGACACTCAGGTTAAAACAGCCCTCTCCAAAGCCAAAAATACAGCATCAATGGGACCGGACGGTGTCTCAGGCTGTGTCCTACATGAGCTCAAAGATTAACTAACCCCTCACCTAAACACACTGTTCAAACTCAGCCTCTCCACAGGCTATGTACCCATAGAGTGGCGCACAGCAATGGTTATTTCGCTCCACAAAGGTGGAACCACAACAGACCTTGGGAACTATCACCCTATAAGCCTGACTAGCTTGGTCTGCAAGGCTATGGAGCGCATCATCATGGAACTCATTAACAGAGACATTGGGAACCTCCAAACACTAGACCCTACCCAGTACGGCTTTGTTAAGGGCAGATCATGCCTCCTGAACCTGGTGGACTTCTTTGAGACAGTTACCAAGGCTATAGATGAGGGAAAGGTGGTACAAACAGCCTACCTAGACCTCGCAAAGGCCTTCGACACCATTCTCCATTCTGGTATTATAGATAAGCTTACCAGCCTGAACATAAACCCCTACGTCACAAGATGGGTTGCCAACTGGCTCACGGACAGAACCCACATGGTGAGAGTTACAGGAGCTAGGTCCGACTCTAAACCGGTTACAAGTGGCATTCCCCAGGGCTCAGTCCTAGGACCCCTTCTGTTCAGCATATACTTCTCAAAGGTACAGGCAAGCACAGGAGGACTATGGCTGACCAAGTTCACAGATGACTGCAAGCTAGGGGCTATAATTGACTCTACAGCTGACGGAGACATCCTCCAAAAGGGTCTCACTGAGATGGATACCTGGTGTCAAAATCATGGCCTCAAGCTAAATGCCAAAAAGTGCATAGTCATCCCCTTTGGAAAAAAAAAAGTACCCACAAACTACGACATAACTGGTAGTCCTCTAAATACAGAAGACATAATAAGGGATCTGGGGACGCAAGTAGATAGTAATCTCTCCTTTGATAATCACATTGCCAAAGTGGTTAGAAAATCCTTCTATGTGGCCCACCTAATCACAAAAGGGTTCGCATCCAGATCAAAAGAGGTCATTGTGCCTCTCTACTCATCACTCATCAGACCCATCATAGAGTACAATGCCCCATTTGGGATGTACCTTACAAGACACTTACAACAGCTGGAAAGACCCCAAAAGTACCTCACCAATAGGATCACTGGCCTCAAACAGATGCCCTATGCAGCTCGACTGAAGAAACTCCAGCTGTATTGGGTTGCATACGTCTACTTAGAGGTGATCTCTGTCTGACATACAAGGCCATGTCCAACCCAGAATTGAGGGACATGCTCCACCTAAAGAAAACCATATCCCCTCAAGCCACATGTTCTAGGGACCTAAACCTCACCACAACAATAAATAGGACATGCTGGAGGGACAGATTCCTGGCCCAGAGACTTCCCATGCTTTGGAACAAGATTCCAATCTCCTCACTAACACTCTTCAAGAGAAACCTTGACGAGTGGATGGGAAACAGATAGTTTACCCTGGGGATCACTTCAGTGGCTCTGATGGGCAGAGGCACAGGGAACTAATTTAAGGGGGTGGTGAAAGCCAACACATTCTGGCTAGGCTTATAAATGCCTTCGGGCAGATAGCCTAGTACCTACCCATGAACCTATGAACTTTTTGTGATCGACGTTCTTATCATCGACATTGTTAATTTGTTCACCAAAGTAATTCCATACAGATACATACATACATTACACACACACACACACACACACACACACACACACACACACACACACACACACACATATATATAAAATCATATTGACGCAGAGTAAAAGAACATAATATATGTAGTGTTGAAGGAAGAAGAAAGGCATTATATACACTTTTTATAAACTTCAAGAGAATTGCATCTAAAAAGATGCATTCCTTCTAAAAAAGACATGCAACAGCAAATGACATCATTATACCTCACTGCATCTCATCAAATTCAAATAAGCTGATCAAGTTTAATTTGCTAATGCTGTGCATCCTGATTCTTTTTTTTTCATATGAAATCACCACCAGTGTAGTTTGTGCTGGAAGTGATTCATTTGTTTTCACACATTTCCCTTTATTTGTTTATGTTTTTCAAGTGTTGAGTTTCTAAGCAGTTGTGCTCAGTGATTTGGCTCCTCGCTGAGATGTAATTCACCAGGTGTACTGAAAGTTGTTGTTGTGTCTTTCGGCTTTTCACGGTTAGGGGTCGCCACAGCGGAACTCCGGTCCGCTAATGATTGGCAGTAGATTTTTACGTGCCGACTTGCCAGCTCTGATGCACAACCTTCAACGAAGGTACACCCATTCACGCATGTCTCCACACAGAAGACGCTCTAGCTGAGAATCGAACAGGACAACGTCATACTGTGAGGCGACAACCACCACCGTGACCCAGGTGTACTGAAAGTGATTTGAGATATAGCGTGCATGGTGACGAAAGGGAATTTTTTTTTCAAAGAAAGGGTGGTGGCTGACTATAGCAGCCTTTCCATACTGAAGAGAGTACAATTGCAAACTATAAGAACCTGAGATATAAACATATGATGACTCTTAATAAAGGAAAGAAAAGTAAGTGGTTGGTTAAGTAAGATTTACACCTTATTCAGTAGGCATGAAGAGTAGCTGACTGGGTGGGCCAAAGGTCCTTATTATTTGCTAAAAAAATTTATGTTTTTATGATAAATGCCTCAGTGGCTAGAGCAAGGACCACTGTAGGTCTGTCAGCAGCACCTGCATTAATGAGTGCCAGTATTCCTACCATGCCAACACAAGAAAACATATTTGTTGATATTGTCACCCCCAACACAAACTGATAGTAAACTATGGTGGAGATGAGCGTATGCTGGATTACCAAGCTTCCTCTTATTTAATTATTTGATTGCTGACTCTGAAATAGAGAGAGAGAGAAGATTGTATCATTAAATATAGTATCAGTGTAACTGTTGTATACACTTATTATAAGTGGTTGCCTGCTGCCTTCTGCAGCTGGCTACAGTCTGCTTAAAGAACACAAATCCCCAAATTGCTCAGATACAAAGCAGAACTCTATAAACCACAGTGCTACTCCAAACCAATAAACAGACCCATCCCAAGCCTTTACTAGCTCATCTGAAGCATGAGTTGCAGTATAAATACACCCTGTAATTGCCTGCTATTAAAGCTGTTTGACCCGAATCCTACCTTTTTCAAGATACATATAATAATGAAATCTAGCTTTAATTAATTTAGTTTGCTTATGCATTTATTATAAATATGTTGTTGCACAAAATGGACCCATATCATCTAGCCCTGCTATCTATAAAATAAATAAACAAATAAAATATAGATTTGCTCTCCTATTAGATGAATGTATCAACCACCATACCATTATATAATTCATATCATAGCAAACAATTTTAGAATCCATATAGCTTGCAACATCAGTATCTTATATAAATAACTTATAAAACTTACTCCAAGTACTGTTTGCAACATGTTATGTATTCACTGATGATGTATCATTTATTATAAATCTTACTCCAAGTACTGTTTGCAACATGTTATGTATTCATTGATGATGTATCATTTATTATAAATCTTACTCCAAGTACTGTTTGCAACATATGTATTCATTGATGCTGTAGTATTTATTATAAATCTTACTCCAAGTACAGTTTACAACATGTTATGTATGCATTGATGCTGTATTATTTATTATAAATCTTATTCCAAGTACTCTGTGCAACGTGTTATGCATTCATCGATGCTGTATTATTTATTTGTTTCTATGCATTTCCTTTTCCTCCATGTATTTCAAGTATGTTTTTTATTGTTCAGTACTGAGTATGTAGTGTGGCTGAAAAAGGACTTACAGATAGACCTCCTACCTGGTTAACAAATTAACTAATGCAGTAAATAAAAAATCTACAGTAGTTTTCCCATAAAAAGTTTCTTTTGATACCTTAAATTCCTTTGAGAATCTCTGTGCCGCTATCAACCCCCGCAGGCTTACCACATTACTTCTTGTCTCCTGAGCTTTAGAATATCTCCTTTGCTGATGAACTAATGGTGCTGTGCCAGCAGCAACACTAGATACAGGTACCTGTAAAATGAAAAACATACAGACTAAATTAATTTATTTTATTCATTTTCAGGCAGAGTCAGAAAAGTAAGTAAACTTAAAACCCATAACTGGTTAGATATAATAAAACAGCGATGTATTGTTCTAATCTAACAGTAGCAATTAGGAAGACTTCAATTTTTGATTTACATTTAACTTGTGGTCAGAAAAACTGTGACCTGTTTAAAATATGTGCTCTCCATATTGTTCTTATTTTAACATAATTGCACTTCATAGGTACTAAAGACATTCTGTATGGTTTCATGTTTTGTCTCACTTCCTAAAGAATACTATAAAACTATAGCAATAGACCATGTCAATGTTTAGCAGTTACATACATATTATACAGATAAGGATCCACAACAATGAAATATAATTACTTGAAGCATACCACATGACTACTTCATTCTATTGGTCTGTCTACAGTGAAACATAACTGCCAACTCAATCGCATTTTTGTATGTATTGTAAGAGAAAATATTCAGTCAAACTTGCCTGTGCCTGTCAGTTGGGTGTCATAATGACCTATAGGTGGCATGCTTTATTAAGTTCAATTTATTCAAGTGCTTATAACTTGGCATTTTATAAACAATAAAGACAATAATGTAAACAAACAATTGACAGTATGAATAAATAAAGCTCAAGAGAGGAAAATCACATAAAGTACAAACTGAAATTCAAATAAAAGATGATTTTGGGGACCTGAGACGTACCTCCCTGGACTACATGAAAAGAGACATAGAGGAGCTCTCCGATTATGTAGCCCAGGCTGGTATATTCTGACCCTGAGCAGCATCTTGCAAGACTGATCAAAGATACATGATACAAAAGATCAAAGATAATCATTGGCTCAAATACTGGTGTCATTCTGTGGATTGGTAAGGGGATCCAATGTCTGTCTGTGCTGTGATATGTGCTGCTTCCACAGGATGGCTTACACTCGGGACCACTACACCACTGGATACTACTGCTTCCTCTTATACACCATAGGCCCACCATTATAGTGCAGCAAAGAGGCACCAAGAAAAAAGAAAAAAAAAACTAAAAAAAAAAAAAAAAAAACAAAAACAAAAGGCTCAACACCAGAAAACTAAATCTCAAGATGCAGGCACCTCAGCGGCACTTGATGCAATCATGCAGTAACTGAAACCAGGACGCCTGTGCAGGAGAAAAGGCCAAGCTAGGCCCCTTGAGCACACCCCTATGCTTTTAGGCTTATTCGCCCCCGCCGACCGCCCCAAAACCTGGCATATAAACTAAGGGGAGGATAACCTCATTCTTACACCCTCACACTTGACATAACACATGAAGCATCAGAGACCATCCGAGCTATAACCACTGCTACACAACTGCATACAACTGGTAGCATGTTACAGACCACCCTTAACCCCACTCAGCCTTCCTGAACTCAGCCCTCCACTCAGCATTGGATACAATTGGACATCTACATTGAGACCATCCATACCATCACGCAATTACCCCAACTATTCTAAGCCAGATTATTCTAGCCAAGGTTCTAGAGCCTTCAGCCCATCAAATCCACTGGAACAGATAATACAACTAGTCACCCACTAACAATCCATATACCCTGATCATCATAACATGGGACAAAATGCTCAAAAATGAATGCAAACATCATGTCACCGACTCTGACCCACAATCTACTCAACTGATCACCATATCCACCTCCACTGGATACAAAAAGACCACACCCCCCCACAGCTCAAAAGCCATACAGTGAAAAACGAGCTGCAGACTTATCCTTTAAGCCCTTCACTCCAGTGCCCTTGGAATCCCACAATGCAGAATCTCGCCATCCCCCACAATGTCATCCTCAAAGAATGCTCCTTCATGACATCTCCAAGAATGCATGGATCATGCAATCCCAAACAAATCCAAGTCCTAAACAAACAATGTAACTCCACCAAATGTAAGCAAAGCTACTGCCATTCAGGCGAAATAACAAAGAATTAAGACATCGCAAAGAAAGAAATCCAAAACTTGAATCTCTCCAGCTCACATCAAAGGCAAACTTTGAACAGAAAAAAAAAATAAAAGGCTCTAGATAACCAAAAAAAGGCATTCAGCTATATGAGAAAACCTGGAACACTCAAAAATGATAAGCTATTGGTTCACCTTAAACATACACTGAACCACCAGGGTACTATGACTCAACATGACAATATCAGTGCAACACAATAATCACAACACCCAACCCACCAATATCAATCCCAATTTCACTGGCTGAACCTGTCATCTCAAATGTTTCAAAAGTGAGAACCGCCTAAACAAAAAAAAAACACAGCAGCAATGGGAATCCTCGGTCCGGAGTCGTGTTCGTGACATCAAGAGGAGCTAAGCCCACATAAAACACTATTTAACCTTAGAACTGCGGGATATCACAGTGACTCACACGTGATACAGCAGCAGACTAGTGGATACATAAAAATGCAAACCTACCCTAGCCTTACTGGCCCCATAAGAACACTGAGCCTGGGCACAAAGCTACTTGAAAATCATTAAACTTGACTGAAATGGTGAAAAAGGGACCTAAAGGGGGCCCTACGGATAGCTTGGTAAAATGTTGATCCTTTTGATTAAAGAAATTTGACTTTTCCCTTTTAGGGTCACTAGAGCCATTGATGAACCTGGTTGACCCATACAGCATTTTGGACTACAGCAAGGCCTTCGACACAATAAAAACCTCCAGGCATACCATTGGGCTGACAGCAAGAAGGCATTCAGCAACACTGGATGGGTTCATAAACTGGCTAAGCAAACCAGCTAAAGGCAAACACCCCCTAGCAATGTCAGACTCAAAGCCAGTCGCTACAGTGTCCACGGGATCTGTCTGGTCCCCCTCTGTGAACCAGATATTAAAGCTCACCAGCTAAGTCCCACAGGGGCTGTCTGTCAAAGTTCGCAGATGACTGCAAACTTCGGATGATGAAGCATACATGGGCATCCTCTGTAATCCTACAAAAGAATGAGATGTGAAGGCCAAAGTGGTGCCGTAGTCTAAAAACCACTAGATACCAAAAATGTACATCCCACAAACTAGGTAACAACAAACGGACAAATTATCCACGGAGACAACAACCCACTGAGTATGGAAAAAGTAATCGTGAGACCTAGAAAGAAAAAACAAAAGCTGAACAAATCACATGACACCCACTGACACCAAGCCAACTAAAAAAAGGTTCTAAAAGGCACACCTCACCTAGAAGGCGAAGTCTCATTTGACAAAGGATGTCAAAGTACCCTAGTATCCTCCCTCATCAGACCCATACACTTGTAGTGTACCACATCCAATATGTACCTCCTCACATACCCCAACAACCCTCATAGACCATCTATATCACCACTAATCAGACCATGTCTCCAACATATAGTATCATCTGCCAGACTAAAGAGACCTCAGCTCTATTCAGTAGCATACCGCCTGCTCGTCTCCTGATGTCTCAACACCAAAAAAAGCCATGTCAAACAGGATCACTGGGACTCAGCATAAACCTCAATCTGCTCATCTCTCCTGACACGAGGCTAAGATCCAATCAGGTCTGAAGTATGAATAGGACATGCAAAAAATCCAATCAGGATCAGCTTCCATGCTTTGACCTAGGACCCCAATCTCCAATAGGCAGAGGACTCACTAAGAGTGGATAAGAGAAATCATGATGAGCTTCCCAAGGATGGGAGGGAACCCAGGGTCACATCAGGTACACAGAGCCTTTGGCACAGTAAACTGCACAGTATATAATTCTATTTGACTGAGTCACTACTAGACAGAGCACATCTGGTAAGATTGCTTCTTATGGGACTTTGTACCATACCATTTCATGGCAAAACTCCACATCACTACTACTAGGACATTACACAGAAATCTCAGATGGCTAGTGCCTGCTATGAAACTATGAAACTATGAAACTATTAAAATTACAGAGAGTGTAGGATTCTGTTAGTCATTGTGACAATGGATTGCAAAGGCACAGACCCAGCTGCATACCTCTCAGCTGTGCTGAATTTTGCAGAATGCCCAAATATTTTCCTCATATTTGATGTCTGTACATTATAAAAGTTGTGAATTTCTGGTAATCATTGAAGATTTCAATCACTAAATAATTTCAGACATTTAAATTTCCAGATTTAATATCATTAAGAAAATTCATGTTGATGCAAAATCTGTTATTCTAACAACTTTCCAAGTCCAGAAGAGTAATGTTTAAAATCTGGTTGCGAGTTGCCCCTCCCCAATTATTTTTTACTTTGTCCAGAAATCTTGCGCTAAGACATTCAAAGGTATGCCTGGTGGGAAAAGGAACAGATACCAGAAGACTTAACTCAATATCTATAAGTAAGAGTGGTCACACGGTGACAGAGTGGAGAGTACGAGGTAGTCGATACCAGTTCCTGAAGATAGGGGATACCTACTTATGTATAGGGTTAAATAAAGTAAAATGGAGAGCTTTGGAGATGACAGGACTGAAAATGCAGCCGGTGTGAACTGCAGAAAACTAACATAATATCTGGCAGTGCGAACATTGGCTGTAAATGATGATCACAACTGATGTGACATCCTGACCCCATATGCAAAAAGGGAAGAAAGGGGATTGCAAATGGATGGATGATAATTAGAAACACCTGTTAATATCAAGGCTTTTTGTATAAGAATCAATCTGAAAAGCATTGAATCTGTGAACCCCAAGTAAAGGTAATCCAAGAGAGAAGAAGCAATGGTTTATACTACCATAGACTACTAGGTCTGCATTAGATGTAGCTACCACCTAGGGAAATACAATTAAATTAATCTTAAATCATAACAGTGACTGTCTATACCCTGTATGTGGAACTCTCTCATGGGAAATATCAAAAATATCTTATCTTGTCTACAATTTAAAATCTCATGGAAAACATACCTGTCAACCAGCTTGATCAAACAGTCCTGCCCCGCACCAGCACTATTACTAAGTCCCCTTTTTATACAGTCAAACCATGTATAATAAAATCCTCACCACCTGTCACGTTTACATCAAGTGAATATCTATTTGGATAAAATATGTCTGCTGTCTGTGAGCTAAAAATTCAATATGAATTTATGCATAAATTGTAAAATAATGCTAAATGTTCTTTAGATATGTGTGACCTTTAATGTACTGTAAACTCTATATAGTGCATTTAACACGTCAATCAATTAAAATCATATACACGTCAGTGTTATGTAGTGTATTTTTTATTGTTAGCTCATGCTGTTTTGCCAGTGCAAATGTATGTAATGTAGAACTTTTCTTCCTGGCCTCAACTTAAAAAGGGCATAGCCCAGTTGGATTTTTTCCAGTATTCAAAGGCAAATAAGTTGCTAGCTAGCTAGCTGGATACTTTGACAGATAAAGTGTTTTATAATTATCATTGATGTGCACCTTACTATTAGAATTAACTAATTAAAGAATTCACAGGCATTAAATTAGAAAGGGGCCTTAATGAGTATGAATGGGAGCTCTGAGTACCAAATTACACAAAATGTGAAAGGCATCCATGGTGGACTGCTGTCTGCAGATTTGTACACAGGTAAGCTGAACACTACTTGACTGTATTTCTGTACACCATTTCATCTCAGACCTAAATGTGGTAATGTTTATATTACTTTTATGTGTCATTTGATTGTTAATTTATTTATTTGCGTTTGTTAACTAGTTTGATCACTGATTCAAATGGACCTTTTTTAGGCTCTGACTAGGAGCACTGTCTGGTTAAGTTACTTGCTCAGAATCACACTGCAAGCAAATAGTAGCTGAGGGAATCAAACCATAGACTATAGAAAGCAGCTCATTGTATAGCATTAATCCTCTGTCTAAATCTGTTCTGATATGACTGCTGTGTTTGACATTGCACATTATGATTTCCATTAGAGCACTAGGATAATGCTGTAACAAGCTGCAGAGTAATAGCACCCATCAAATTTATATTGCTGTTCCAGTCAGTATCTGTACTTTGCAGACTGTTTGGTATGATATGTAATGCCCTGAAATAGGATAAGCAGTAGTATGTTAGTCGCATTCTACTGTTTGCCATTGTGTTTCTTATCGCATGCTGAGGTGTGCCTTGTGCTTCTTATGTTTTGTAGATGGGGTAATATCAAATGTCAGACAATGGCAGTGGCAGAAGCATGTTATCACCATAGAAAATGCACCCCTACAAGCTATAGGACTGCAGGATCTCATTTTACTGAGTAAAGGTGAGGGTCATCCAGGAACGATGTGATGATTTTAGCAGGGGTTGCTTCAGCAGGTCATTTCAGTCAGTGACCATGGCAAGACTCTCTTGTATTGCCACTGGAAGTTCTTCTGTATGTTTGACCATATATATAACAAGCATGGGATAACGGTGCTGCACAGCATGCCAAAGATGGATTGGGCCACCTACTGAACAATTCAAGGACACTATTTCTGTCAGGAGCAGCTCTCTCCAGAAGCATCCTTAGTGGTGGCTTTAGTGTCAATGGGGGAGGAGAGACAAAACAATATTTAGCACATCTATGCACTCTCTGTTTTCATGTGCCCCATATATTATTTGTCCTCTTTTCTAGGAACTTCAGTGGTTCAGGCTGGGCATGTATCAAACTCAAGAAGCCAGACCAGACTGTATAACACATTATTTTTACCTTTCACCTAATGCAACTTCATCATAATTTCACTTGGGTGACACCTTGCAGTTCATGTTGTTATTCTTTCACAGTAAACACTATGGCTGGTTCTGATGTGAATTCCACTTGGCAAAACTAAGAGAAAAAGTAGATGTGGACATTACACAAGTATCTGATGATGCTATCCATAGCTTGGTCCAGACTTCTGAGAGCACAGAGATAATTCTCTGCTGCCTCGGCCATAGTGAAGATTATGAGCTGGAAGAATCTGAGCTAAAAGGATGAGTTCACACTGTGATACCTTACAGCAGAACACCAAGTAGGGCTCTTTATGGGACACCCCTTGGATCTCACGGAGCATCCTATGTAGCTCCACATAGAAGAGCTTGTGGATAGTCTCATGCCAATCAGCAGATGTTATGGAACCAAAATCACTACCTGTCTGTGTATTGTATTCTGTCCTTTGTATATGATCCTTGCCTTTGTTGGTGTGTCCCGTTTCACCTGTGGAAATGATGATGTCTGGCCCATATGACACTTTTCAGTTTATGTTGCTGTGCTGTGACATCTGATGCACATACTGAACAGATCATGCAGTATATTGCAGTTTACATGGGTTTAAGGATGGTTTCTCTCACACTCTATGCACCACTTTGTTCTACGTGATTCTGCCACTTGTGTGCTATCATGATACATAGGTCTGCATTAGACGTAGCTACTTTGCCTGTGCATATAGTCTGCTCTGCTTCCATAAGGCACATGGCCATTTCCACTATCTGTCTGTACACTGTTATTACTATGTCATGATGGAGGTAGTAATGAGCATGGCTGACATTAAGGATTAGTGCTACAGACAGTCACCTCATGCTGAGCTTTTGGGAAGCAGATGGCTGTCTTCTCATTTCCTATCTGTTTAGTTATTACTTTAGGCTTTGCATTCTGGGTGACCATAAATATAATTCCAGAGCAAAAAGTCATTCTGGTTCAGCCGGTTTGTGTGTGTTCATGTGCTATCACTGTATGATGTTGCATGTGAAAGGTTTTGTACAGGATGCCTATGTTTCTTAAGAAATAGAGCTCAACTGAGCTGATAAACTCAGCCCAGCAAAACAAGGAGCAATTAAAAAAAATTAACCTCATTTGACAAATGGCTATTTTCCACCTGTTCTTGTTATTGCAGCTTGACAGGGTAGAAGTTGCTTGTGGAAACTGTATCTTGAGATTATGCATGATAGGGTCAAACAGCAGAAAGTAGCCTGATACTGATTTGTGTTTGTGGAGTGCTTTCTCATTACTACTAAAACCATTGGAACAAAATCTATTTTCAGAACATCAAATAATAGACTTATCGCTGCTGTTACTTGTAAAACAAGTGCTGCTGGTATCTATAACTTAGCCAGATAGGTGGCCTCAGCAAAAAGCAAACTGAAGTATTGATAGGACATCTGGGGTTCAGTCTGTCTAACTCATTGAAAGGCAAAGCTATTTGTGAAAGGGTTTGGAAGATGAGAGGAAGCTGGCAGCTCATTGAGGAGAAGCCAAAGGTATGTGTATGTATATATGTATATATGTATGTGTGTGTGTGTGTGTGTATATATATATATATATATATATATATATATATATATATATATATATATATATATATATATATATATACACACACACACACACACACACACACACACACACACACACACACACACTTTAGGGCATATGGCAGGCGGCTCAAACACTAACATTCTATCTGATTAATACATTTGCTTCCTGAGGGCTTTTATGCCAGGAAACCACTTGCTTCCTGAGAAGCTGTTCTCCAAACTCCTGTACTGAAAACATACTTCATTAGATTTCCAGTATCTGATAAATATCAGTGGCAAAATATATAAAATATGATGGCTCTTCTGATGACACTGAGCATGTAGATGTTAGCATCAAAGGTCTTTATGTAGATGCTAGTTTGATATTGCAGGCCTATGAAAGAAAATGTAGTCTGTCTGCTAAAAATATAAAACATGAAAGTGATGCTTCCAGTCAGAGACAAAGATTCCTTTTATATTATTTTTCTAAAAAAAAATAAAAAAGCATTTGATCGAACGCTTTTGTCCTTATTAACATAGGACTTCTTCAGAATCTCCATTAAACAGTCCGCAAGCCTTTTTATATATACCATAGTACACCCATCAATTAAAGATAAACAATCCATTAAAGAAAAAAAATGTTATAATATAGTTGAAACAACTAAAAATGCTAAGCAAATAGTTCACACATCATATCAATTATTGTTAAAAGCTTTCAAACTAAAAACCACATAATAAAAGAATACTTGTAACATTTCTAAAAAAATCATGATTATAAAACATGCTGAAAATCACCATAATCTCAATGAGTGTTAGTTTGCGTGTTTAAAATGGGCTGCAAAGAAATATATTTATTTATTCCTGGGGGTTGTGAAGCTTGTAATTTTAATTGCCATCTAACCTCTCTTTCTTCCAATGTACCCTTAAAGTCACCCCCTCTAGTATTGATTTGTATTTTATCTAAAATACCAAACCAAAGGTTTTGAAAGCTGGGACATGACTTAGAGTGCTTGTATAGTGCATTATTGTCATTCTTTTTATTAATACGATAAAGGTGTTCAGAAATTCTTTTCTGTAATGCCCTCTCAATTTTGCTCACATAGTAAGCTGGGCAAGCCGAGCATTTAGCTAAATAAACCACTCTACAAGTCTGATAATTTCCCCTTATAAAAGTGATTGTATGTCTCAATAGAAAGCTCAGGAGATTAAGTCTATAGTAATTGGAATATATTAACGATAAATCTGGACTTATTACAACTCCTTGGACTCAAACTTTATTTAATATTTAAGACCAGTTCAACTCTAAAGGAAAGTTTTGAGGGCAATGGATGGACTTGTGGCAAAAGGAAAAATCATATGATTGGAACTACAAAGTGTGGGTCTTGTGCCCAATGTAGTTATATTCTTGTGGGTCTTGTGCCCAATGTAGTTATATTCTTGAGACCTGTTTTATAACCCTGGAAAATAAAGAAAGGTCTATGATCACTTTCATAAGGGGAAACTGTCAGACTTGTAGAGTGGTTTATTTAGATATGCAGTGGGCTGATAGTGGAAGATGTTCTGTCACTTCCACAAAAGGTGGTCCCACCAACACAGTCATGCCCCTCCTCCCACAACAAGAGCAATGGCCTCTCCACTCTTTGTCAGGGAAATTGTACCCCTGACTCTGCGTGTGCACACTCCCCGCATGAGTGGTGATCAAGCCGTCTCCCTTGACTTCTACCCTTCCCTACTTGCCTACACCAGTTTCAGGGCCACTAATCAAACCCTGGGTCATAGTTAGGTCTCCATCTCTCTGTGCCACTGAGACAGGGTAAGACTTTTCCCAGTTTAAATAACTATGGACATTACAAGGGGAAAGGTTCAACCAGATATACAGACATAAATACATAGCATAATTAAAGAAAAGGGTATAGCGCTAATAAGCACAAAAGGAGCTGAGATTTTGTTCTAGGTGGAAGGGTTAGATAAATCTGGCAATGAATCTTGTCAAAAGGCTCAAGTATAAAATAATAAAGGAAGCCAGTGTGGAGATTGACAAAGAAGGTAAGAATTGCCAAAAGATGTCAGTTGTTAAAATATTAAAAGAGGTCAATGTGGCAACTGACAGAGAAGGAGCTACAGCTAAGAATACATAAAGGGAAGTAGGTGTAGAAACTAAGGAAGAGATGGGTGACTCTAATACTGGAGGAAAAAGGAAAAGGTAACATAAAAACTGTCTAAAACTTCTTTCTCCTGCACCAAAGCAGACAGACACTCAAATTCAGAAAAATGGCAATAAAGAAAATTGGGAAAATTACTGAAAAATAGAAAGGGAAACCGTTAGTACCATTGATAGAAGTACATTGTTTTCATGAGTTGCCTTTAGGGGACGAACTAGATGCAGAGGAAAATCCGCACCTGTATTGATAGGAGAAGAGGTCATGGTCCTCTATTTCATCTTTGATAACTGATAAAAACAATATTGACTCAACTAACCTTCAGATAAGTCATGTCAATTTTAAGAAGTCTTGATGGGATGACAATTCACTAAGCAAAGCTAAAATGAACATAGAGAGAGAATATGGGGAACCAAAGGAACAAAACAGACCTACTACATACCCCTTCTCCAAACTAAGAAAAAACTTTCTTTATAGGGTAATTAAAGGCAAAGAACAGAAACTATGATAGTTATTAGTTCCAAGGCCTTTTAGAACACATGTAATAAAGTTACAGAACTTAACCCCCCATTACACCTTGCACTGACTCATCCAACTACCTCTAGTATTACTTCATCCCACCCAAAACAATCCCTCTCCTACAAAAAACTAATTTCTCTCCAATATCTTCATGTAAACAAACCAAAGAAGGACCAGGAGCAGGCTGCAGATTACAATTTCAAAGTAGTTTATTTCAGAACAGGCGACATCCAAACACAAAACAACACTAGTGCTTTCATAGGTGTGTACCCCACTTCGTCAGCTGTAACAATGTTTCATTTAAGCATCATTTTATACTCTAGAAGTGCTGCAAAACAGCCAGTGACTGGTCACATGATATTTTTAATTAAAGCTACATAAACCCATTTCCTTAAAGAAAGTGGTACAAATATAAAAGCATGCATAATAATGTATTGAAAATACACATGAAACTTTATTAAAAGTATTAAAACATATATAATATATATATTAAAAATGCATATAATAAACTAATACTTAAAATATAAACATATATGAAAAGCCTTTTCATTGAAAAAGTGGTCTCTTCTTTAAAATAGGCTTCAGAGGTATATGGTCATTTAAACCATGCACACAGTCTGCTTTCAGTCTAACAATCCATTTGGCTTCTAATGCCACAGTTTTATTGCGGACATCACCACCTCTGATATTCTCATTAACCCTTCCTATCACAATAAACTTAAAATATGTCCATTATCATTGTCAGTGACATGCTTAGAAAGTTCACTAACCTTATCCCTTCTATTAATATGATCTATACGTTCTCTGATTAGATCTTTAAGTGCCCTATCAGTTTTCCCAACATTGAATTTAAAACATTTCAAACAATGTGCAAGATATACCACATGTTTAGTATTACATGTAGCAGAAATTTTAAAAGTGTATCCCCTTTTTTCATCTGGGTGCATAAATTTAGTACTGGTGTTCAAGTAATTACAATAATTACACCGTCCACACATAGTTAAACCTTCATACTCTAAAACTTTAAATTCATTCCTTGGAAAACATAGCTTCCTTTTAAGGGACAGCTCATTTTTAAACAAAAACCTAGGTTCTTGGTCAATAACATTACTAATGTCTTTGTCTGAGGTTAAAATACCCCAATTTTTCTTTACTATGGCCATATATTTATATACATCAGATGAGTAGTATAGGGGCATCCTAAGTTTCCCTGTAGTATTAGTATTTTTAATGTTACTAGAAGCACTTCTGTCTGAAAAATAAGGTTTTGCTACTGAATCTCTAAGTTTGGCCACTTCCTGTACATTATTCTTTACCATCTTCTCATCATAACCTCTCTCTACTAAATTTTTAATAACATTGTCAGTGCAATCTATAAAGTCTGCTTCCCTTCCATTGAGCCTAGAAGCTCTAAAAGCTTGATTTCTTACAACATTCTTAAAAATGTGCTGAGGGTGCATGCTGTCATGTGACAACAAAGTATTCACATGGCATGGTTTCTTGTACGGTTTTGTGTACAGCCTGTTGGTGTCATTCCTCAATATTGCTACATCAAGGAAGTTGATTTCATCTACAGAATTTATGGAAGTGAATTTTAAAAATGTGGTACTACTATTAGCATAACACACAAATTCAGATAACTGTTGCTTGGTTTCATTTCATAAAATAAAAAGGTCATCCACAAATCTTCTAAAAATGAAATATATTGACTATAAGGACCTTTTAACAAATGTTAATCTTCCCAAACCACCATAACAGCATTGGCGTAGCTATTGGCACATGAGGTGCCCATAGCTACACCATTGCTCTGCCAGTAAAATGTTTTTCCAAATATAAAAACATTACAGCATAGGACAATTTCAAGTAAAGCCTTTAGAAGTAAAATCTGCCTACCTTCGAAGTTAGAATAAGTCATAAGAAACTTTTCTATGCTCTCAGTTCCAATTTCATTCGGAATCACCGTGAAAAGTGAGACCACATCCATGGTAACAAGTAAGTAATCAGCATTAACATCCAATCTTTGTATATGGTCAAACAGATCTTTCAGAAAATGTTCAGTGTCCCTTAGGACCTGTGGTATTTCATTCAAAAATGGCCTTAAATTCTTTTCTATATATATAGAAATAGGCTCAGTGGACCATCCTCTCCCTGAGACTATAGGTCTCATTAGTGGATTAGTTTTACTTTTATGAACTTTAGGTAATCCCTGTTTACAGAGAATAACAGGATGTTCTATAAGAAAAAAGTTATAGAGCTCATTAGTTATAAGACCTTCATTCAACAATGTTTTTAACTTTTAAAATTTCTGCTACATGTAATACTAAACATGTGGTATATCTTGCACATTGTTTGAAATGTTTTAAATTCTATGTTGGGAAAACTGATAGGGCACTTAAAGATCGAATCAGGGAACATATATATCATATTAATAGAAGGGATAAAGTTAGTGCACTTTCTAAGCATGTCAGTGACAATGATGACGGACATATTTTTAAGTTTATTGTGATAGGAAGGGTTAATGAGAATATCAGAGGTGGTGATGTACGTAATAAAACTGAGGCCTTAGAAGCCAAATGGATTGCTAGACGGAAAGCAGACTGTGGGCATGGTTTAAATGACCATATACCTGTGAAGCCTATTTTAAAGAAGAGACCACTTTTTCAATGAAAAAGTTTTTCATATGTGTTTATATTTTAAGTATTAGTTTTTAATATATGCATTTATATATATATATATATATATATATATATATATATATATATATATATATTATATATTTTTTAATACTTTTAATAAAGTTTCATGTGTATTGTCAATACATTATTATGCATGTTTTTATATTTGTACCGCTTTCTTTAAGGAAATGTGTTTATGTGGTTTTAAGTAAAAATATCATGTGACCAGTCACGGGCTGTTTTGCAGCACTTCTAGAGTATAAAATGATGCTTAAATGAAACATCGTTACACCTGATGAAGTAGGATACACACCTATGGAAGCTCTAGTGTTGTTTTGTGTTTGGATGTCGTCTGTTCTGGAATAAACTACTTTGAAACTGGAATCTGCAGCCTGATCCTGGTCCTTCTTTGGTTTGTTTACATTTGGACTATATTTGTTTTTTGGGCCTGGAGACTTGCATTTGGTGGTAACTATTTTTCTGACTCTCTCTAATATCTATTATACTATACTCTCCAATCTCAAATATACTATTACCCTCTCCATGTATAATATTTTCCTACCCTACTAATGGCTAGTAGCTATATATTTTGAAATGTTAAACCTACAATTGAGTTTATAATAAAAATATTCACTTTATATAAAAATGTAAAAAATTTCTGTATTGAATTATGTCTTCATTTTTGTAACATTGTGACAAGCCATTTGCAAATATCATGGAGTTTCAATGTAAATGTTTAAATAGCTGTATGAACTATGTCCTTTTGTAACATGTGAAATGTAACTTGCAATTATTGTGGAGCTTTTCTCCCTGGGCCTCCACTGAAAACGGGCTTTTCTTGGCCCAATGGACTTCCCCGGTCATCAAACTTAAATAAATCAATAAATAAATAAAGTTAGTACATAGACACATTTCAGGTAGAAGTTTAGAAATGTATAAAACAAAAGCTAAAATGGAATTGGATTTTGCTGGTCTGGTAGTATGAAGTATATACACACCTTTCCTATAGCTTGTTCACATTGTCAAAGGACTGCACCCAACCATGGTTTTAACAAAGGAACTTTTTATAGTTGTTAAAGGTGTTTTATGATGTAATTTTAATGACAGGAAGTTACGTGGAGGGTTGGCATTGGATAAAAAGGTGTAATCTGGTTTTGGAACATTACTCTGATGACGCCTAAGGAAGGTAAAAGTGCTTAGTTGTGTTGGATATTTTATGTCTGTGTGGATGTACTTTTAATAAACTGGGTTCATTTTTGCTCTGGACTGTCTGTGGTTACTTTTTGGCTTTTCATGGTTTTAACATCCTTTTAATACCTTTACTCAAAGTGGATGTTCCATTTGAAGGTGTATCAGTGGGATACTGCATGTCCACTTTTAAAACTGAATGGGGCAGCAGTATATCCTAATAATTACTGAATTGCAGTGAAATATCTGAGGCAGTATCCATGTGAAAAGTCATTACAAAGGCTATACAGACCAATGTGCCCCATTTATTTTTCAAGTAATATATGTACTTTGCTAATTTTTTTTTTAATAAATCAGTCAAGGATGTCTGTATACTACCTTCAAACCAATAGGCTAATAAAAGCTTAAAGTCTATGCTATGGAAGGCCATAGAGGAATATGGGAAAAGTTGGGACCAACCACTTGTGTATCTCCACTTAGCTGTAAAAAGTATCTAAGCCTCAACTGGATTTCCATAATTTTAATTGAATTACCCTAATGAGGACATCCCTGAGGCTTGATAGATATAGCAAAAGAAACACAGAAGGAAGAAAACAGTCTCTTTAAAAATGTAATGGAGCATTGTTTAGATCTGCAGGAAAGGTAAACAACTATAATGTCTACAGTAAGAGAAATTACAGAGAATGAACACTGGAAACATAACAGCGAACATATAGCAGAAATACACACATGACAGAGAATTCAAATAATGAGACAAAGTACTGGGACCCACTATGAAATAAGTTCCCAGCAAAGAAGCAAGAACATTTTGCAATTGTGAAAAAAGTCAATGAAGTGAACTATAAGGTGAGACACCTAGAACAAAAGAAATCATATCAGTTATACCACATACATGTTCTGAAACCTTGAAGAGAAGCTGAAGTTTCTGTAGTAAGTGTGTCTGCAGGCAATGTTAAGCCCCCCCCCCCTCCCGAGCATGTTTTGAAGTCAAAATAGGGAAGACATGATTTATGTCTCAAAATAGGATATTCTCAGGAATAAGGACGTACTACAAGAGATGCCTGGTAGAACCAATTTAATTCAGTACAACAAAGAAACTGTGTCTAGTGAAAAAAGTACATTTGAAACCATAACAGGTACTAGAATGCCAATACAAGCACTCAGGGAAAAGGTACAAAAAACTGTAAACTTGGGTCATAGATGAATCTCAAAATGAAAGGAAACATCCCATTGTACTGGTCCCCAAGCCTGATGGATGTATAAGGTTTTGTAATGATTTCAATAGTTAAATTGCATCTGTAAATGCCTTAAGTGGACAAATAAACTGAAAAAATGGGCAAGGCTTTGCTTCCGTATACATTGGACCTAACCAAAAGCTACTTCCAAATTCCACTAGTAATAAAAGCTAAGAAAAAATGTCATTATCCACACCAGATGGACTCTTCCATAATTGGAGTCCTGCCTTTGGCCTACGCACATGTAAATTCCAGACACTCATAAGAAGATTTTAAGACCCCTGTACTGGATATACCATAGCCTACCTCAATGACATTTTAATATTTTGTGACGATATGAAAAAAACATTTTCTTCAGTAAGTGTGTCAGGCCGGGTTGACTGCTAATCCAACTAACCACAAGCTAAACATGACAGAATCCATCTGTTTGGGTAATATAATAGGCCACTAGATAGCGAAACCAGAGGCAGGAAAGGCTGAGGCAGTACAGAAGTGTCCCACACTGCCTGCAAATAAATAAATAAATAGATTAAGGCTTTTTAGGCCTGGTAAGCTACTATTGTGAATTCATTCTTGAATTTACTAGCATCACTTGCTCCTGACTCTCCTTATCAAGTGTAAAACACATTGCAGGTTTAATGGACAGATGTAGCTGAAAAGCTATTAGGAAACTGAAAAGTTTGCTGTATTCAAAGCTGATACTGATAGAGCCCAGTTTTTGGAAACAATTCCTGTTACACACCAATAAGTGTACATTGGTGGGTGTATTGTGTCAGATGTTAGAGGGGAAGGAGCATCCTGCATATTGTACCAGTAGAATGCTCAGTAGCACTGATAGAACATGAATGCCTTGTAATCAAATGATCCCTTACTATCTGTAAGTACCACTAGCTGAGAAGAGAATTTTTACTTGTTATAGACTCTGTCCTT